>NC_051847.1:175089704-175112568 GCF_002237135.1 Teleopsis dalmanni
TAGAAATCAAGATGTACTGTTAAATTCGTTTAAATATTTGTTTAAATATGAAACATCCCTTGGTATAGAGTACAGCAAGGTTATCCAATAAATTAAACGACTACAAACAAGAATATTAAGTACTGAATATTTATTCAACGCTAAATGGCCTATCTCGAATTACGTCGAGGCTTCAGTAAACCCTTAGTCGTGAATTATACATATACTACAAACCAGTAAAAGTCGAAGAAATAGATTACACTCCTTCCTGTTCCTATATATGCTAAGAGGTAGGTAATAACTGAGAACTAAATCCCTTGTTACTACTAGAACTATCAAATCCTTTACAACTTTGACAAATGAAAACTTACTTAATACCCAATGGCATATCTCGAATTCAATCGAGACTTGAATAAACTCTTAGTCGTGAATTATATACTACAAACCAGCAAAAATCCAAGAAATATAAATCCAAGAAATATAATAAAATTTACTTAATGCCCAATTTAGGTCTATACTACAAATATAAGAAACATATATTTTCTACATAGCAAAACAAGCACTTGTAAGAAACCTAATTGGAATCCGAAGAAGAGACAAACCTAAAAAAATGTGGCTAGATAATGCTCAAGAAGATTTGATAAATTTACGCGTGAGCGATTGCAAAAACTTGCCATCGGATCGAATCAGATGGCAAAAATTGGTTGAGGAAGCACTGGTCCACCCAGAACTATTATGATAAGAAAGAAGATAACGAAGTATTTTCTACCTGTTGCAATTATTAAACGTTTTCTTAAATTATTATTTAATGTATGAACAATTACTGGATAATAAAACTCAGCATATATAGTAATCCGAGAAAGAACAAAAAAATCAGATATCAGAAATTATTTATTACAAGCACTGCTTACTTAGAGATATTTTTTTGCATACATTAGGACCAACCAAAAAAAAGATGAAAAGGTCCCCTTCACCTTTTGAAAAAGAAAACAGTGGAAGTGCCAGCTAATACCATTTAAGGAAGACAAAAATTAGAAAAAAAAAATAGTTAAAAGGTGAAAATTGACAGTTTTAAAGGAGACCTTCCCAAGAATTACTAATAAAAAAAACCTGGATATAAACAAATACAATGTTAAAACCAATTGTGTAATAGAGCATATTTAATTGATAGGAACCTCAAATATAAATTTGCTGATAACATTATTTGCTTAATTATCAAGTTTCAAGTAGCAGACAGTTTTCGATTTCATATTTTTCTTTTTTCTCCTGATTTCTTCTTTTATGGATGATTACATGCTTATCATCATGTCATACAGATTTTCCCAAAGTACAGGGTCTTCCCAAGACTTTATAGTCTATTTCTATCTGGCACTTGTAATTGTAATTTTTTCTTAATCACTTCACCTTGTCGTTATATTCTACGACATGTTTAGTTCTAAGTATATCAATTGAATAAATACCCGACAATGTTGGAAGCTGATTATTCTAATGTGTACTAATTCCATCACACAGATATTGGTATATTTGAAAAGGACATAAAGTTTCCTACGAAAATTTATTATTAATTTAATATGGAATACCACAATCTGTGAAACCATTTTCCTCAATTTAAATAAATTCTTGAAGCCTACTATCTCTTAATGAATATAGACATTCATTAGGATTTTTTTGAAATAGTAATAAAAATAACTGTTCCACCTTAAAATTGATTAAAAAAATAATTTAAAAATTGTTATAAACAAAATGATTGATCGCCTCAGTGCAAATAGGTACTTCAACCGTCTTAATTGAAATGGTATTTTAATTAAAACCAATTAATTAAATTTAAAAAAGTTTGCGATTTGTGAACGGTTCTTAAAATATTATTGGAAAATATTCATTCTTTTTTTTAAATATTAATAACATTTTTCTACCTTGGAATATTTTCTGAAAACAGTTTAGGTCCACATAATAAATACTAAATGACTGACATTTCATGTCCATAGGCTCTTTTAGAGTAATATAATCAATATTCGGATGTCATAGCTATTATTATTATTATTTTAGTATATTTTAAATAAATGTCTTCTAATCAAATTTTTCTAAGTACTAACTTTTGCAGAGCATTTCTCTCTTACTGGTTTTAATAAAAATGTTTTCAAGTACGACTTTGGGTCAGTTGGTTAAGGTGCGCTGACTCTGAGCTTCAAATTTGATAGAGCACAAGTTTGATTCCTGGTACTTGCAGTCTCAAAAAAATTATTCAAGAATAATTAAATACAAGATTTATTTCCAAGACCACTGATGATGGGTATTTGGCAATACTCGAAACAGCCGTATGATCCACCAAAAATTCAATTAATTAAGATAATAAATAAATTTTTGTTGTAGTTCACAACAACACTAACACCGCGTTATCAAATCTAAAAATGTTGACAGACTCCTCGGGGAGGTGTGCAGATCTGAGATCAATTATTGCTTAGTCTGATGAAGTGATAAACAATAATCCAGTCAAGGCATAAAGGGGGGTTTTGAAAATACCTCGAGTTAAGAAAGAGTAAAAGTGCTCAACATAAATAATAAACTGAATTTTTGTTTCTACTCTTCGAAAAACCTCTTAAAAAAGATTTCTTTTTTTTTGAAACTGATTAGTTAATATTACTATTAATATTTAAAAAATATTTATAACTTAAATAATCTCAAATAAAGGAGAAAACAGAGATTACATAAACCACCTCTCTGCCTGTCTTACCTCTCTATTTATTAATCCTACTTTTAGCATCGAAAGATCCCTGCCCCTATTTTCTACCCAACCACACAGCTTCAGCTGCCCAGCCCATTTCCAAGTTGCTGCAGTTTTGGTGAACTGAGCTAACTTTAGGTGCATCATAGTCAAGGAAATCAACTCTCAGTGTGTGTTTCAAGCCAAACTGGCTCCTAACCCCCAATGGCCTCTAACCATTTTCATCTCACCAGGCATTTTTTATGCTTCAATGGCTGAATCCGTGCCCCAAGCTATCCCACTTCAACCGTTAATGGCTACCCACGTCCCTAAAACTGAAAATTACAATTCGGGACCATCACCTCAATCCACCCCTACAGCCTCCTCCACTTCTGACACATTCCTGTCAGACTTCATGTCGGCCTTTACCTTTGACTCCTCTATCTCCAGCAACTGGACTCTAGCTCCGTTGAACGTGACTGCAATCTTCCATAATGTGAGACTTGAACTCTCACATCATGGCTTTAGATGATTTCTACCTACCACAAAACAACTTAAACTTTACTATCTTACATGGAAGTAATCAGTGTGTTAAATGTGGAAAATGATCCTGGTTGGAAAAGATTGATTAACTATATTGCTAATGCTTTAAAATACAGAAAATTAACTATAAGTGAAACCGATACTTTTTAATTAAAATTAAAAACATAGGCGATTAATTAGAACTTCATATACTTTTATTTTTAAATTGTGAAATTGAAATTGTTAAATTGTGTTTTTAAGCTAGAAAGCAAATTTATATAAATCAAACACGTCCGACAGACAACTATCAAGTCAGTGTCGTATTCTATATTTTTTTCAATAACTTTTTAAGTAACTCCGACCGATATATTAGATTTAAGGCATAATATTTACTTATGTTGAAATATTTTGCAATAAAGAACTAACTAACTAAGTACCTAACTAATTAACTATCTCACACATTTTCATAACTGATTGGTCTATATAATAAGAACATTTAATTTTCCTAAAAATCTAAATATATATAAGAGTAAATAAAGTTTAATTAATTAATTTCAAAGACGTGAACTAAAAATTAAACTAAACATTTAAGAGATATTAATTATATATAATCAAATTCATATGCTTCAATAATTTATTTAATAAGCAAATAAAGCCATACTATAGCGTTATTAATGAATATGGAACCAAACACGTCCGCTCAAAATACAAAACATATACAACTTTTGAACGCGGACCTGTTAATCTCATAATTGAACGATTTTCAAAGGTAACTAACTGAAGTGCGTAATTCGCACAGTAATTAATTGAAAATTCAAGTATTTTAATCAAAATAAATTGGTCTTTGAATAGCAAATCGACTGCAACTTGTTAAATTGCGGTTTCAACGCTGAGAAATAATAAAGACTTTAATTAAGAGACCCTGAAGTCAAAACCATAAGTTACCGCTACGTTAAACCGCAAATCAAAAATAATTTTTTTTGCCGCCATACGAAAAGATACTTTACGAAAAAAGGCATTACATCATATCGACTAAATTTTATGCTAAGAAAAATTATTAACTTTTACTGTAATTATTTTTATATTTAATAAGGGGCAGTCTAATTACTGATATTTTAGTATAAAAATAAAATATTTTGAGATACTAAAACTTATAATAATAAAATGCGTGAAAATGAAAGTCAAAAAATTTAATAATAAATAAATAAATAATAATATTTTTATGGCCTTAGGTTAAAGGTGCCATAAATTGATTGTACTTCACCTAATGCCAAAAATTTAGGAAAAAAATGTTATTGTTACACAATAAAATTTTAATAAAGCAAATTATGAGGCACAGCATGCATAACTGCCAAAACCCCGCCCGCAATTTCAGACGGTCTTATGTATCTGAGTGCCGTCTCATATAGTTCGCATGTCCATTTGAACTTGCCAATGCACAGCCAACGTCAGCTGGGTTTTTACTTTCCAATTTGGATTATTCAGCCACAGAACGCAACATGTCTGACACATAATGACCACTTTTCTGTGCCAATCTTTTTGCTATTTTTTATTATTTATTTTTTGCTGTCATATAAGTTCGATTGCTAGAATATGATTTTTGACTCCGTAATAGGCTCTCATGTAGCGCCTATAATTTTAGATTTATAGCCGCAATAATTTTGCTGAATTTTGTTTCGTTTTTAGAAAAAAAAAATTTTATTATTTTAATTGCTCTGTTTGGTAGTGATTTGACTTAAATGGACTATGTTTATTCATTGATACATACAATGGAGGTGATAGTTACACATATAATCTACAAATTGAGTATTATTGGAGCGAAATAATGGATTAGTAATAGCTTTAATTCAGCATCGATAATCTCGTTAAAATTTTTGTTAATAAATTTAATTATCTTCGGATTAAATTTGTTTTAATTATAATCTAATTTAATTAAAATTTGTAGATTTATTTATCATATTTATTTATTTTTTTGTTTTTTTATATTATATTTTAATTACTTTTAAAATTTTTTTTAGAATACAATTGTTTTTAAAAAAAATGTGTTATGCAAATATCATAACGCTATAGTATTATCATTAGTTTAACTATCATTATTATTGAAACGAAGAAATCGTGTACTGCGAAGATCTATTATGCCCCTTATCCAGATTAGAGTGTTTCTTCAAGTCCGATTTTTTTAATGATCGGCAGTATAAGGCCTAGTCTTGAATCCTTATGATCCATTAAATTCCATTCTAGGTGCACTCCTCAAGCACATGGTATGCAGTTTCTCTCTCTTCTCTACAGTATCTGCAGTCAGAGTTGGATTGAATTCCTAATTTCGATAGGTGATTATTCAATCTACAGTGACCGGTGAATAATCCCACAATAATTCTTATGTTATTTTTTGATTGTGCTATGCAATCTTTGAAACGTTTTATGTTATAAGTCCCTAAAAGCATTTTAAATTATAATAATCTTGGTAGCCTTTTCTAATAGAGTTCTCTTTCTTTTTCCTCTGCGCCGTCCATAAGAATGGATAGAGTTCCTTTGCCTAGACCACAAAATGGTTCTGGGACTATCGTTTTGGAAGCCGCGCCTTTTCTTTTACATCAAAAGAGCATATGTATTTCTAGGTATCAATAAAGCATCGATGGTTTTCCTATGACATGCAGTGTACAAAAATACATTTACTTGGTATGATAGTGGCATCGACGGTTGATTCCAAGTATCTGCTGAGTACTTAATGCGACCGTGAAGAGAAATTAATTATACTAAAAATATAGTCATGCCGGATAAAATTCCCCTAACTCACAATATCACGAATTGCTGTTGGCAACAACGCCTTATGATTCTAAATACTTTAAGTAAGTTATCTGCTTATACGACTGGAGATATTGGTTAACAATGATTAGACCACAACAGATCATCATCTTATCAATATTTGTATGTTTATTCTAATTTTAACAACAAAATAAACTGCAATCTTACAAGCAAATATAATTTTAATAAATCTAAATCAAAAAAGTTGACAGTTGGCACTTCTGTCATCTTAACTTTTAATCTAAAAAATGTTCTCAAACATTCTGCTATCTTTGGTTTTTTGTGGGCACTTATCTTGGTATGAAATATATTCTTGTATACATATGTTTACCTCTACAAACTAAGGTCTTAATTTAGATATTATTCATTATGATAGATACTAAACTAAAATAGCTAAAATATTTAAAAATATTGAAATGAAAATTATTTAGCTTTTAGCATTTCATTGTTTTTATTCAGATATATTAGATCAAATACCTGTAGCAGAATGTTTAAAATAAGTTTTTAGATTAAAAGTTAAGATAATAAAAGTGTCAACTGTCAACCTATTAGATTTGAGTAAGCAAATCATGATACGTCAAATTATGACACTTGGGCGTATGAAACCTGCTATATACAAAAAAAAATTGATACTACAAAATGATTTCTTTGTCTTGTATCTATGAAGTCTTGTGTGAGTTAAGACTTTCATATTTTGGGTATCATATACGAAAAGTCGAGTGTTGATTTCTTCTTAAAATAGCATTAAACACCATACTTAAAAATTTTCTAGAAAACTAAATGAATTCTAAAATAAGTTATTAATTTTATTCTCTACGTTATCTGTTGAAATTTATGAGAACAAACGTATGAGTGTTTATTGTCCAGATTTTGTAAGTTGGACTTTTCTTTTATATTTAACATTTAACTTATTAAAATCAGCTAAATTTTTAGTTTTGTATTATATAGTCAAAGATACTTATCAGATATTAATTTTTAATGAAAATACAAATTCGTCCACATCTATGCATCAAGTAAAGTAATAACCAAGAATATAAATAGTTTATATCATCTGCGACATCAACTTCGATGATCATACCCTTCGTACTTAATAGGTTCTAGCTTAGGATGTCTCATCCTTGTAAAACAATATTTAGCATGTGAAAATAGTATTGTATTGTAGTGTATATATAAAACATTGTAAAAATGTATAAAACCATATTAAATACGAGTATATCAACTTAACACCCTCCAAGGTGTGCTCAACAGAATTTTCAACAATAATATTGCTACATTATATATCTTTTAATAGTTACTTAAAATGTGTTTTTACAAAACCCTAAATGATTTTTAATAGCATTTTTAAAATTGAGAGTATTCCAATATTAAAATTAATGTTTTGCAAATCAAATACGCAATCATCGGTTAAAAAGACTATGAAATTGATGATATGGATATGGAAGATATGTGATTCTAACAGAACTGTGCTACAGGCCAAATAATATGTCCTTTCTTCACTTTGTTGTGCGAGATATATCTCAGACGAATAATCACATTTCGGCTTTGTGCATGAATCATTATGATATTGCGATTGAACACTGCACTTTTCTTGTGAGATTATGCAATGGATTGTATTAGGCGTACAGACATTTAAACTCTCCTTGCGAACGTTCTTCAATGAATGTCCGAACTATTGCTAACACTGTGCTGACAAATTATCGAATACTATTGTCAAAAGAATCTAGTACCGTAAAATGTCTCGTGGAGTGTATTCGGATTATATTGCATTCATACTTTTTGGTTATGTTCAAAAAATATATTTAATTAAAATTATTGCTGCTGTCTAACTCGCAAATGTAACTCAAGAGAGTTGCCTTTCACAGATCCCGACTTCTAGATTTCCCCAGATTGAAGAAAGTGTATGAATTCTAGTTTTATAATCCAATTTATCAGTACTAGATTTATTGGTTTCATATATAAGTCATAGAATTTATTTTTACTGCAATTTTTCTCCTTTTAATAGCATCTCTAGAATAATTTTATATGATGTCTCATATTCCGAAATTTAGTTAACTTACCTCGTAAATGCAAATATAATTATTTACTGAATATTCATTTTATTCCATTTATTAACAAAAATTTAGACATTTCCGCAATATATGAAACAGCTGTTAATACACTCATTCAGTTTGTTTTTAGTTTTATGAATTTTATTTATTTATTTTATATAAAATTAGAACAAAGATTTGTGAAAAATATTAGTCTTAATCAGTAATGAACATTATTGACAACTTTTAATAGAGTAATTTTATAAATATTCCGGTACAGAATTTTTTGAATACATTGAATATTAATTATTTAATTATTATTTAATTTTTTAAATTTATTTTAATTATCTATAATAATGTATATTATTATTCCGGTACAGAATTTTTCCAAAACATTGAATATTAATTATTTAATTATAATTTAATTTTTTAAATTTATTTTAATTATCTATATTAATGTATATTATTGTGTTTTCACTTCAGTCTTGACGCACTTTCCTGGTGTACGATCGAAGTAAACTAAAAGATTATCCAATAATGAGTACATCTAAGAATCGCTTGTTTGTATTATGATTTACTTACATTCTCCAGTCCTACAAATATGATTTTCCAATACACATTCATTGGGAAAAGTTCGTTCAACACCATTGCGTTTAGCACAAATTGGCTCATATAGACGTGCGCAAGCCCGTGTGCATCGTTCTTGACAACTCTCTTTCGATGTTGGCGTAAGTTCTACACGAATTCAATGGAAAAATTTATGCACTGAAAAAAATGTTGATAAAAGTAAACTAATTCGATTCCTTACCACGTTCATTATTAATTTTGCGTAAACACTGACGTATCTGCTGATTGCATAGATTTGTGTCCACATAACATTCTACGCCATCAGTTGACCACACAGGCTTTCCATCAGAAGGACAAGTTGTTGCAAAGCAAGCAAACCCGGTTAGAACCGGTTCGGGTGCTATATCAATGGTTGAGTCATTATTTGCATCGATATAATGGATCACATTGAAGAGTAATCCAATAGCGAATAAATATTTTTTGAAATGCTGCATTTTTAGAAAAAACTTTTTAACACAACGTTCTGATTCGAGTTTTATTTCTGAACTGAACTTAAATTCATTCGAAATCTATAATAAAAATGTATAAATATTTTCATGTGTTGACTTAATGAAATATGGTTTATCCAATATGTCTACGAATACAAAAAAAAAACCCACGTAAAAATCTTTATTTACATTAATTGCTAAGTACATATTGCTGTTTATTAAAAAGTTAAAAAATTTTTTGCTTGTATCTATTTAAAAAGATAAAATTTAACAAAATAATTTCAAATGAACGATTTATTAATATTTATAATGTTAATGTATATAATATTAATTAATATTTATATATTCAGACAAATGTATAGAGCAAAGATGTGTATGCAGTCCATCGTATCACAATATGGGAACTTAAATGAAATTATCTTTGTAATAAACATGTAGATAAAATGTTAATAAAGGTCAGGGTTTCGGTATACGTATTTAATTTTATCTAATTTACTGATAATCATATGAAGATACTTTTCATATCTAAACATTTTATCAAAAAATACTTACTGTTTGCACCACTTTCACGCTTCATTATTCTTCTTACCTAAAAATATGCTTTTCTTTATAGATGATTCTTCAGAGTTATATCGTAATTTTGTTATTTTTTTTTAAAAAATTATGAAACAATGTTTTGCAATATATTTTATATTGCATTAAAATTATGAGTCATTGTTTAGTAACTTACTAAAAATGCTAATGTGACGCCACATCTTAATGAAACAAAACTTAACTACTAGCGAGCCATCTTAACCATTAAAACGTATTAATTAATTCTGTAATCTTATTCTGTAAAAATGATAAAAATATATCATTCAAGAACAATTATTCATACTGGAATATATTATGCACTATATTTGAATAGATATATGAAACCATTACTATTAAAAATTTCTTCCACATAAATCATAAACCATAAATTGCACATTAAATGGATTATATTACTAATTATATCTTTATTTTTAAAATAAGAAAAATATATTTAAACTAAGATTAAGTACTAGTAGATAAGATTTCACTTAAAGTAGTATTGTTCATGCCTAGCAGCTTCCTCGTTTGTAGTAGGTGTAAGCTTAAAAAAGATATAAGATATTATTTTTAATAATTTTCTGAGTTTTGTTTAATATTTCAATATTGAAAGTATTGAAAAATTATGCTTACTTTTTCCTGTTTCACAAACATATTTTCTTAAAAGACACATGTTGTTAAAGGTACGTCTGTCTCCATTATATTCAGCACAAACTTGGCGCAAGATTCGTGTACAATTTTCACCGCACTTCTTTTGACATTGACTCTTCGTGACACTTCTCAGAACTTAAATTAAAATAATATATATTATTTGATTACAAATTTCATCACAATGAATTTGAATGATATTGTTGAAAAAGTGAGTGAATACCTCTTTTATTACTACTCTGACGTTGACAGTTTTCATTTCTGAAGAGACACTCATTACGAAAGACGTAACATTTATTAGCACTTGTAGCCCAAACTATATCTTCCACATTTGAGCATCTAACAGCTGCACTGCAAGGTAGTGGAGTTGTACGAGTGGGACGAGTTGGACGTGTTGGACGTGTTGGACGAGTTGGACGTGTTGGACGAGTAGAATTAATTGGTCGAGTTGGACGAGTTGATATTGTTGGACGCGTTGGTCGAGGTGGACGTGTTAAATTTTGTGTTAGAACGCTCTGTAGCACTAGCATCACGCAAGAAACTAACAAAATTTTAGTAACATAGGACATCTTGACTTGTGTATCTACAATGCACTATTTTTTTGATTGTACAATTTAAAACT
This sequence comes from Teleopsis dalmanni, assembly GCF_002237135.1. Classification (NCBI taxonomy): domain Eukaryota; kingdom Metazoa; phylum Arthropoda; class Insecta; order Diptera; family Diopsidae; genus Teleopsis; species Teleopsis dalmanni. The sequence goes on from NC_051847.1 coordinate 175,100,634, forward strand.
AACTGATTTATGTCAATTGTTCATGTTTTTATAGTTTTCTGACAAATGTTCCCAAAACTTTCAACAACAATGAAAATAGTTAGGTAATTCAGTTGTTTATTTAAATGTTTCACTTTGGTTAAAAACATCTTTCACAAATAAACTGTTTCGAAAACTAATGCGGAAAAGTATTACCTCTAAAATTGAGTTTCAATAACAAATTCGAAATAATTAAGTTTAACACACAGAAATGGAAACTGAATTAGGCACTTCTCATAATATTTACAATTCTTTTGTTTTTCACTTTATTTTCTACTCGTACAAATGTTGCAAGTTGCTATACAAAATATAATTAAGAGTTTATTTAATAAAAATATATACAATAAAAATATTCATTATTGTTATTGGTCAGAGGTTCCCAACTCTAAAGCTGTCTAAGACACATGTTATATACATTACATTTGATTACATAGCAAGTCCTGAGAAATCAATGCTCATTAACAATGGATTATTGTACCCATCATAACTTTACTAATACACGTTATATAAAAAACTTTATACCATATTTTAAAGAAAACTACAGGCATTTCTTTCCTAAAAGAGCAGCGACAGCTATCTTTTATAAGCACGAACAAGCCATTATACTTGTGATCTCTGCATTAATCGCTATTGCAACCCGATTACGCTCTAAGCATCTAATCTACTACAAGGTTTCAGCGGGGATATATTCTGCCATAAAAATTGTTCCAAACACACCCCTCTTTATTCATAGTATTCTCGTGACACCTGCACATCAGTACGTGTGCTTCGAGGTGGATTCCTTCGGGCCGTGGCTGTAGCGTTTCTGGACATACTATGCTCTCCTCTTGCACCCTGCTTAAAGCTCTGCTAATATTTAATTAATTAAATAATGAATGAATTAATTAATAGTTATGTCTGCAAATAATAACTTAAATTCATTATATCCATTTGATGTCTTACATATTTATATAAATTAATTTATTGAAATTTTAATTATTATCAATAACTTTCGAGAAAACTTCATAATCTGCATGTATTCGGAAGAAATGACATATTTTAATTTCTAAAATATATGATGTTTAATTATATATTAATTATATAGCCAGATAGGATCTTTAATGTAATATGGCATCAAAACTTTTGTTTATCTATCTTTAGCTATCAACATTGATAAATAAAAGATTGTGGACATAAAAACTTTTATATATTTTATTTATAGGGATATAACTAGCTTATAAAATCTAAAATAGTTATTTTAAGAAATCATCAGGTGTTGTCTTGCTGTTCCCTATGATCCTTTTCTGTTGCATATCTCCATTAGTAATAGAATAAGCTAATACTTGAGGATTGAGGTGCGTTCCATTTTAGATTTTATTTTTTGATTTATATAAAGATTCGTTAAAAGTGTTTTCATATAACTAATGCAATTTTATGATTATTCTACTTTATAAACAATGATATGGTATTCATATATATGACTAAACAAAACCAATCGGATATCGATGTATAGGATTTTAATAACACTTCCCGGTTTATATTCAAAGTGGACGGCTTATTTTGTGTCCTATTTTGTAGTTCTTTTGCATTGCAGATTGGTTCGAGAGTGTCTGAGTTTATCAAAACTTAAAAAATTTTCATTAACTTCTTTAAGTTAAAATACATTTTATTATATCATTCACGAATGAACTAAATTAGTCAAGCTAAAATAATTATAATCATATTTTTTTATTGCTAATTTGGACCTTAAGTCTTTTAACAAGAAATCCTTATAAAGATTTGCTAAATCTTTTACAAATGGAACCAACAGATACTCCGACCAATTATGATGATGGTCAAGTCAAGAATTAAGTTGATTAAAAACTAAATTTTTAAATATAAAAAATTTCATTACCTTAACGCCTTTCTCTCAATCGTTTTTCCAGAACTTCACTACATTCATATGCAATTTTTATTTTTATATATAAATGTAAAACAATCATTCCACATATATACATTCATGTACATATATATTTACAATTGCATTTTATTAAAAACAATTATAGATTAAATAAAGAAAACTTCGTTATTTTTCTTGTGCAAATATCGCACTTTTATTATCAAAAAAGATAATAAAAATAATATCTTTATAAATCATATTATTATGAATAAAACATTATTATTATATAAAATAAAAAATATATCTTTTGTACGAACTAATTATAATGAAACATATTTTCTTATTGCATGTAATAATATATAAAAGACTTATATTTCCTGCCATAAAGAATATTCTTAACCTAGATTCAAAATAAATATAAATAATGTGAAATCAATAATATTTAATTTAAAATATAGTCTGCGTTCTGGTATCGAAAATAACCTAAAATGAAATTTGCAATTTTATTCCTAGTCTTCGCTTTCGGATTTTTAGCCATCGAAGCAACTTGTCCACTCGCCTGCACTAGAGAATATAAGCCAGTCTGTGCAGAACTGGTTGAACGTTTCCGCATTCGCAAGTGTACCTTCCCAAATAAATGCAATTTAAATGCACGAAGATGTTTGAAGCCAAATGAAGGTAGGACAACATTAAATACAAACTTATTTTTATCACTAAAATCGATCTATGAATAATTTAACCTTAACCAATATTTTTTAAACAATTTCAGCTTGGCGCGTACGTCATCCAGGAGCTTGTAAGAGCCAATCAAACCAATGTAAAAAATTGACAAAATTGTCATAAAACTAATACCATTATTTTCAAAAATTAATATAAACAATATTTAGTATCTTAAACCTAAACAATTAATCAATACAACTACAGAAGAAAAAAAATTTTTCAAGAATTTATTAGTAAATTTTTAATACATTTTACATTTCGATATCGTATATAAATTAAGAAATTTATTGATCAATATTAAACAATTATCGTCTATAAACTACAAAACAAAAACGATTATATGCTTTCAAAATATCAGAATAAATAAATAACAAAAACCGTAGATACATGTAATGTTTTTATTTACAAATCTTTCAGCAAATGTAATTGATATAGATTTCTTAACCATGTGTATTTTCTGCTTGAAGCAATTCTTCAAGATTTTATTAATATTAATTAGTCTCTTAAAAGTCTACACTATAAACATTGCTGAGAAATTACCAGTTAGTAAATTTAACAACAATTATTTTTTATCAAAATATCAGACAAACAATGTGTTAAGTAATTAAAAGTAGTTAAAAGTAATGCATTAATAAATTGCTTTAACCTACTGAGACATATAAGTTACATTGGAGAATTATAATTACTCTTATCAAGCTGAACTTAAAGACAAAAAAAATAATTCTCAAAATGTTATAATAAAATTACTTAATTTTAATTAAACTTTTTTTAAGTAGTAATTTATTTATTATTAAAATAACTATTCATTATACTATTCATTTATAACTATTCATTATAAAAATGATAGAACTTAAGTAGCGATCATGAAATAGTATCTGTTTTATAACTGACTAATTTTTATCCCCTAATTTATAAAAAATAAAAAAACACACTGACATAATAACCGATTGTGCTGCCAACTCAATCTCAGAAATAGTATATAGCATACGAGGGCTCCAACAACCTTGCCAAGGTGAATAGGAATATGAACCTGTGTGTAATGCCGACGACGCAACTATTAGTAGAAGCAGATCGAACACGAATATCGGAGAGAAGCATTTGTTTGAAGTCATCTGATTTTCAGCATAAAGCGGAACTGGAAACCGGAAAACTGGTACATCAGAACGCCTCATTTTGATTTTAAACGGGCTACTTTGAGTTAATAATTGAACAGTAAAATCTGAAATATTTGTTCCAATTCTTATATTTTTAATTATTATGCTACCAAGATAGCAAAATTCGATGACGTCCCGATATCGATGAATTACTTGTAGTTGCAATAAATACTATTAATTCATATTTACTCTTATATCGACACTGTCTTCTTAATTTGATAAGTACAATGGTTTCAGTTTAATATCCGGCTCTTACTGAGAGAGAAATTCCAAAAGTGCAAAAGACCGAGGCAAAACTTATAAACATATTTTATTATATATATTTCAAGAAAGGCGAAATAAATTGGTACAATAAAAGATTTATTACTTTTAGTGTCAATTAAAGTTAAAATAAAACATAATAATATATTCATAACATTACTTACTTATTTATCTAAATTTCCAATTTAACCCTTAGTGGAGTTTCATCCTAATGCAGCAATTATCTTTAGGCACCTTTACTGCATGCGTGTCTTCTTCAGTCTCGTACTTCAAGTCAGATTAGTGCTCCCTCAACTTAATCACTCCACCGGAGATAAGATCTAACTTTATGCTTTCGCTTTACATCTGCATCTTCAAGTACCTTTTTACTGAAGATGCTTCAGTAAAAGATGCTTCAGTTCAGTCGTGATAAAATGATACAACCAAGACAATGTCGTGATAGAGCTTGTACAGTTTGTGGTTCTTTCAAATGCGGTAATCATTGCCAACTCGTTGAAAACCAAATATCTCACGAAGGACTTTTTTCTCAAAAAGTGCAGTTTCATTATTCTGTGATAGCGTCCATGCTTCTGCCCCATCCAAAAACACAGGTAAAAACTTAAGCGGCCTACAGAGTATTCATTTTACTGTAGAGAAAGAGAGAGATGGCACGAAACATCCCAATTGCATATTTATCCATTAGTGGATCCTACTAGTAATGCTAATTTTGCATCTGATCTCCAGGCCGATATCGTTGTTGTTGGTTACGGTTTATTTAGTCGACAGCCACTAGCTTTATATTTTATTTCTGTCAGTAACTAACATACATTTCATTTATAAATTGTATTATAAATATATAATATATTATAAAAAGTATACTATAATAATAACAATAGTGTTCATATTAAATAATTACAAACACATTCCAGATGAAATTAACAGCATAAAGTGAAACGTTATCTAAACTATATTTCAATCTGCGTCTGCAGATCCATATCGATTAGTGATGCGTCTTTATGACGGATTCGAATAGCAAAGAAACTATTTAATAGTTAGACTTTAGGTTATAATTACAACTTTTGGTTTTATAGTTAGCCAAAAATTCAATACTGAAATTTTATAATAACTAAATTTTTTCAAACATTGGTTATTAATGATTATTTAATTCCCTTATATATTGTTAGACTAATTGTCGTTGGAAAGGATACACAGACAGAATGAGAAACATTGTTCTATCACATAAGTATATCAAACTGGTTTTTAATATTTATAGTTTATTTAGCTTCAAATAATTTATACATATATATATATATATTTTATTTATTTATAAGTATATATGTTTTATAAAAATGAAACAATAAATAATTTTACTCTACTTTCAATTAATCTTTGCTGTAGATGCAAACAAAAATTTATTATCAATTAAATATGAATTTTAAAAAAAGAACTTATGAACAAGCTCCTAGTGTTGCGTCGTTATAAGCTGAAAATAACAGAAAAAAATAATTAACATGATTAGTTCAAAACCTTATATAGTATGTTCACTTACGTATGCCATTCCAGCAAGACCATTTCTCCATTTCGCACCGATTATCGAATGTTGAAGTCATAGTGGATGTTTCTGCACCTGCGTAATAATAGAAGTTACCGCACACAGGATCTTTTGCAATGTTAGTACAATCAGGACAATATGTTTGACATTCCTTTTTTTCAACTGATTTGACTTCTGTAAAATTTTATAATTCAAATTCATATTACAAAGTTAAAAATTTAAAGAATTCGCGGCATATACCCTTTAGACAATCATTTATACGACTGCAATTAACGTTGCCTAACGTACAGCCATTTGAAAATACTTTACAGACACCATCGACAATACCCCAAGCAGGATCACCATTGAAATATGGACTACAACGGTAGAATCTTAAACATCGGCTTCCGCATGGACTGAATTCGATAGGTTCCAAAAGCGACCGTTTTCCTTTCGCCGAGAATACAGTGCCGATTAAAGCAAAAATTAGTACTCGTCCGAGATACATTCTGAAGGCAGTGATAAAATGAAGGTTTACGTCTTTTAACTGATGAATTTATAAGGTTCGCTGCAAATTTTTAAGTATGAAAACAATTTTTATATTTACTTAGAGCGCCAATTATTTGTGCAGCTGTTAAAGTCTAAAATTAGCTAAGAAAAAATAATGTTAAAAAGTTAATTGCGAATGAATACTTGTCAAAATAATTAAAAGCAAACATTTTGTTTATAATGACGTCATATGGCAAATTGAAGTTATGTTTTATAAATATGGAAAGTGGATCTAAAAATTATTATTCAATATTTATTTCGGTTTTTACCCTTTGTAGTTAAAAATATTATTCAAATAATGCAATAATTTTAATTGTTGAAATTTATTTTTGAAGTAAGAATTATACCTGTATATATCTTCATTAGCAAAACATGACTTTATATATAATATATTAGTTAAATATTTAATTAATAAATAATTTTATTCATTATGTAAATACAATAAATTAATTGAGCGCTTATCCAACGCTTTTATTTTTTGTAGAGTTTCTAATGATTAGGTTATAGTTGAAGGTATTATATAAAGAGATCATGTTTCAGATACTGCACAATATCGTACGGTCCAAAACTTATTGCAACCATTATAACAACTTTGTTGGATTTCTCTATAAATAACCACACAGATAAGCTTCAGTTCCTATCTGTGGTTTGCATAATGAATCAAAACTGTAAGAACTCTGATAGCTTACAATATTTACTGATTTTTGGTCATAATTTTACTCGGTTCTTTTTATTATACCGAGTATAATTAACATAAAAGACAGGTTTTATAATACCGGCCTATTGGTCCATTATGTTATCGTATAAGGGAAAATTCGGAGGTTTAAAATTCACCAAAAAACCTTTCGTAAAGCTTAAAATGCTATTTAATAGGCGTTATATTAAATTACTGTTGAATAAAATGTTATAACTACTTTTAGTTATAACATATAAGCTTGTATACTACATAATATCTTAGTAAGTTTCAGAGATATAGTGGGTTCATATAGTTGCAATCATTTTATAACTTTTATAAATATACTTTGTTTATTATAATTATTATTTATAATATATAACAGGTATATATCCGATAAGCTCAATAAATCAAATTAACCCAATGTATCTATATGTGATTCTTTCTGTCGATCTATCTGCATATACGGCGTCTGCTTTTTCCAATACTAATTAGTTGTATAGCTAAATAAACAAAACTTAATACATCTATTTTTGGAAAATAGATGTTATTATTTAATTCTAAGAAGTGTGAATATTTCTCTCTATATTTCAAAGAATTAACATGTAACTCCGTTCTTTAATTCTTTATATGAATGTTATTAGATATTAAGTAGACTACTTATTTAAAAACAAATGATTAATTTGACTTTAGCTCTTAATAAGCTGAGAAACATACTTGGTGGTAACTCAAATGATATTTTTGGATTGCCATAAGCCTTACCAAATAGGTTATATTCTTTAAATTATTGCAGTAATAACAGATACAGCGCTCAAAGTTTCCACCACAGCTAATCACAAAATCTCATGGCTAATCAATCAACACCTAGAAAATTTAGACTATGCCGACGACATAGTACTCTTAATATGCAAAAACGAAAAATTACAAATCAAAATGGACGCCATAACAAATGTACCAACAAATATCGGATTAAGCATACTTTTTTCAATGAAACTGCAAAAACATTTGGCAAAACCACGACTAGCGGGATTCATATACCTTTCTACTCATGCCCATGCCTTTTGGGTTAAGCGCGATGCAGACTAGGAGTTTTGAGTGTCATTCAACAAAGAAAATCCATGACTGGCAATCAAAACTGCAAGTCTGCATCTTTGAATGACACCAAACCAACACGTTAACTTACAGTCCGTCAGACAACAGCATATTTTTGTGTGGTTATAGAAACGGACTTACAGCGTGCGCAAACAACATTCTTCTTCAAAAATTGAAGAACTTTTATCTTATAGTTCGGTCGCTAGAATAAATTTGAGCAAGAGAGAGCGTAACTTGAGTAGCACTCAAAACTGAATCTGCACCGCGCTTTAGCTAAACCAGTCCAGTAGGTATTAAGCCGTTTGGGTCACATTTATCTCCCTCGATTATAGGAATGAAGTATTCATCTTGCTGTAGAAATCATCTTCTTTCATTCCTTAAATGTGGTTTTAGTGGTTTCAAGTCTCATACTGTGTCTCAAAAAGTCTTAAAAGTCAAAAAAAAATCAAAAAAGTAATTAAGACATATGTAACTGTTTAAGAACATTAATTATGTGAATTATGCTATTTTTTTTTTAATATACTGTTAATTTAAAAAGTGCAATTCTATGTAAATAAAGCCATTTTTTTTTATAATTTTTATTTTTGGAATTATTTGCCATACTCTATTTTCAATATTGCACAATTACAAACACTTCTAGTGGGTAACTGAATAACTAATGAAATCTATGAATATTTTACGCACAAATACTCTATATATCGGCATCCTAAAGTATAATACTTGGATATGAAAAGTCAATATATCAATTGACAAACGCAGAATGAAATCAAAATCGTGCCAAGGCGTGTTACTTGTATGAAAACTGAATAAAAAATTGTTTTTGAAATTTATAGTTAAGCTGCCAGCAATTGCATATGTCAAGAAAACAATCAATTACCAGATTTTGACCGAGAGGCTTAAGATAAGAAAACGTGTCTGCCTATTGACTTATAAGCACAATTTGCCCGAGATAAGCAAATCACTTTTGAATTAAATGAATCCAATGAACTATGGCATGTGCTCATAACGTTCAGTAAGTGGGGACTAACTGGACGATTGAGGATGATTAAAAACTCATTAAAGAACCGATTGAGCTTGTTAACATAAAACTAACTAATATTCATTTTTGAATGTTTTAAATAGTTTTATTATTTTTTATAAATATTTTTTATGCTTGTCATTAAATTCGTTAAATTTAAATATGAAAAGTACATAAATAAAAGTGCTGAGTGTGCAATTCGAAATTGGACAGAAACATTAATAAAAAATTTGCCTCTAACTGTTGTGAAGGTCAGTAAATCAGTAAATCAGTATATCAGTAAATCAGTAACCATTGCGTTACATAAAGTAAAAGTAAAGTGTTAATTTATCAAAAAAAGAAGGTGTGACCAAACAGTATTTGCACATTTTTCCATAAATAGATATTATTTATTAATTAAAAAATAATTAATTTAAATCGATCAAAACTTAAATTCAGTTTAACTTTTATGAAACTCAAAAATATTCGCATTCGAAATACATTTTTTTCTTAATTCGTTAGGCCTAAGCCGAAGTCACTTAAAATGCAATCATTGATGCTTGATAAATCAACAAAGTTGACTTCTTTCAACTCAAATCGAAACAATTTGAACTGGGAATAATAAATATGAATAATGAGTCAATTGAATTGAATTGTGATCGATTGCAATAAAAAGACTTAATATGTTGCGAAATAGAAGCATTCGCATTCGCATTTGTTGCACGTCTTGAGCTCGCACTGCGGATACAGCATAGCCGCACTGATATGGTGCGGTAATGGTACGTATTACATCCATTGCGTACGTAAGAGCAATACGTGACTGGCTTACGTTTTGCGGATGAGTTATGCGCGGATTTTCTGCTCTAAAAGAAACCAAAATTCCTCTTAAACCAACACAAAACAAAAAAACCAAACGACAACGTCATTAGAATTTGTTGTGTGCATAGGTGCAGTCTGCACCGCTCTGTCTCTCTTGTATCTGCCGTAACTGCAGATACAAGATACAAGTTCGTTCGAAAAATTCAATTTCAACGACGAAGCTATTAAACGTGCCAATTGTGCTGACATTTCTTAAATTTCAAAACAAAAACAATTTTAATGTAATTTCAGTTGCATTTTAAGTTATTTTTTTAAATATATTTTTTTTTTGGTTTTTAAAAATCTATTTTTTTTTTGTTTGCGGTTGTAGTTAACACAAAAATTCTGCTTTCAAAATTGTTAACTTCGGTACTTGCTTTGCTATGTTGCTTTGTAACATAACAACTTCATTCATAAGAAAACTGCAATTATTAATTAAAATTGAATAAATTGTTTACAAAATAGTTCTCGACAGTAATTATTGTTGAGACTAATAAGCAAGTCATCACAATTGAATGAAATACTCATTACTATATATAACTTATTGTTGATTGGTCAATGAAGAACACTTTTTCTCATATATATTATTAATGACTCACATTTTGTTACTATTGTTGTAATATATGATTTATAGTATTAGTAGGAGTACTTTGTTATTAAAATCTATTATTAATTAATTTAAAAAAAAAACATAATGAATTTAACTAAGACGATGACTCTATGCTTTATACCCTCGAAATACAACAAATTAAATAAAGTAAATAAAAAAAGGTATGAAGTATACATACAAAAAATATATATAAATATTAATTTAATATTAAAAATAATATTAAATTCACAAAATATTGGTCTCGCCCGTGCAACTAGTGGAGAAACACTAGCATGACTTTCTCAGCATTACGTTCCTGAATTAGGTTCGATATATAAGAAATAACAAATCATGCAATAAATAATGCCTCTACGAAAAGAATGGTATTGAAATTTAACAATTAAAAATAAAAATATAATTAATTAATTAATTCAATTCTTCTACAGCTGGTTTATGATTTCGTTCTAATATAAACACAGCAAGTAAAATTGTTAATAAAAAAACTTTCATAGCAAAACTCCAGCAAAAATATGTGAACATAAAAAGTCAAGTACGGCCTTGGATCAGTTGGTTAAGGTGCGCTGATTCTGAGCTTCACATTTGGCAGGACCCGAGTTCGATTTCTAGTACTTGCAGTCTCAAAAATAATTATTTACGAATAATTAAATAAAAGAATTATTTCCACGACCACTGATGATGGGTATTTGGCAATACTCGAAACAGCTGTATGGTCAGCCAAAAATTCAATTAATTAAAATAATATAAAACATAAAATTTTTGTTATTGTAGTTCACTACTGTTCGAAAAAACCTCTTTATATAAATTAACTAAAAAAATGTGTATTTATATAATTTGATTTGTTTTATTTCTACCAATTATAAAAATATTCTTATATATTATATATAATTAATTTATTTTCCCTATTTATTGTTAACAACAAATACACGGTCAACATTAGCAATCAGTACTTTAAACTTATATTTCATTAAATAATAAAAAATAAATTTTTACAGTCCAAACATATTATATACGGAATATAAACTAATTAAAAAATTCGATTATTTTCTAAGACCACTTATGATGAGTATTTGACAATACTCAAAACAGTGTTGTATGGTCAGCTAAATTTCAATTAATTAACTACAATTTTTGTTGTTGTCTTTTTATTTCTATTCGAACCGTTCTAACTTTTAAATAGTTTCTTTTCGTCATAAAGACGCGCCACTATCTGCAAAAAAAATTAACATTATAAATTTTTGTTATCTTTTTATTGCTATTCGAACCGTTCTAACTTTTAAATAGTTTCTTTTCGTCGCATCATTTTCGACAATACAAAATTAACATTATTAAATTTTTTTTTTCAATTAATAATATATTATTCAATTTTTCTGTATTTGTTTTATTCAAAATGAATTCGTAGTGAATACGATGAAAGCTTTTTAATTCAAAAAACCTTACACATTTGATCAGACATTGTATAAAACTCTTTCAAAAGCTAAAGATTATTAAATTTATTTGGTATTAGAATTAACGGGTCAATAATAAGTATTGATATTTCATTATAATAATGAAAATTGCCTACAACAGCATACGAAAATATATTGTGTTGATTCATTGATTATAACAGGGTTTATCAGACTGCTTCACTACAGAGTT
>NC_051847.1:175112668-175171606 GCF_002237135.1 Teleopsis dalmanni
AATAAATATTGATGAAGATTAAGAATTTTGCGTTTTATTTAAAATTTCCGGAAACTTTTCGGTCACAACTTATATAGAAAAATAAAAATTTTTTCACACAACTTGCTTGTATCTCACATTATTCTGACATATAAACTGCAACAAATTTGAAGTGTTTTAAAATGCGTGATTTACTTTGGTAGTTTTTTAACTCCAAAAAAGTGGATTTAACACATTTTTCAATTGATATTTATAGTGAAGTATTATATAGCTGGAGCGGATATTATTATTGCTTCGAACTTGTCAATTCTAGCAATTCAAAGTATTCTTTTATTTTGATTCCTAGTTTAAGATTTAACTACTCAATAAGTTTAAATACTAACTTTCTGGATTTATTGACTCTAACTTCCAGCATTAAACAAATTGCGAAATAAAAATATTTTATTTTTTAAACCGTAGTTAAAAAAACCATAGGAATTTTTCTGCAATTTAATTAAGTCCATAAATGTTCATGGTAGCCAACTCCACCGCCGATTGGCCATAATTGCGCCTACGACTTGAGCGTACACGATTATCGCGTGCTGAATTTTCAGATTTTCCAGCCGATATTTTGACATTTGCAGCATAAAAAGGCGTAAACTGACAAAAGACTTCAGTCTAGTCTTTGCTGCTTCTAAACTCTTAACATTTGACACTTAAATTGCAATCAACGAAATTATTCGAATTTAATATGCATTAAAATTGCAAAGTGGCACTTCATTCACAAATAATTGACAAGCATTAAATATTTTAAATCTTTAGAATAATTCAAAGTCAAAGTTTACTGAAAATACATTTTATTCAACATTTATTTCATTTATAACTAAATTGATGGTAATTTATCACAAATATATAAGCAACGCCTGTTGCCAGTTAAATAAATTAATTTGTCGTCATAATATTTTATTTTCTGCCATTTAACTCACCTAAGAAAATTTATATCAGATTAATCCAATAAACTTTTATTTACAAAAATAAACTTTATTGTATTACCTTTAATTATATGAATGGATTGTTTCAATGTCATTACCGAGAATTAAATTTAAATTTTTAAGAATTAAATTTATTTACTTGAGTTATAAAAATAAAAGACATTTTAAAGATCGATTAACTGATAGTATCAGTAATTTTTTATCTATATTGTTTAACCGACAGTAGTTATCAGTAATTACCATTTTTTATACATTTCCACTTTTGGCGATTATACTGCTACTTCACTTTAACTGATTCATGACTGCACTTAGGATTAAATGGACACTTCACTTTGCTTATTGGATTGTGAAGTACATACCATAAAAATCTTCTTTATTCACAATTGTTGTCATCTAACTAAGAAGTCAATAAAATTGTTTATGTTAGAATCAATTAAAACTCAGTTAACTTAGTAATAATTATGCAATGCTCTTTTTTTTGTAACTAATGGTTTATATAGATCAATTCATATTTACTATAAAGCATTGTATATTAATACATCACGATTTATTAACAATAATAGTATTTCCCAATAAACCTTAACTGAATAGTATGCATTATGTCTTATAAATACCAAAAAGTTCTTCTGTTGAACAATACAGATATAGATAGGAACAAAATGTGTACACCCAATAACTTTCTAGTAATCCAGAAACCGACGTAACCAGAAGAGAAAATAGAGCAGCTGAAACCCCCTTGATGATTGGGGAACTATGTTTGTATATATGTATAATCATTACAAATTTACTATGACTATTTGATACGACATAATGTTTCTTTAAATTATTGAAGTTAACTGAACTGGACAAACGCAAAAAAAAACATAGGTTTTAAAAATTGTTCAACTATATTAAGTAATCTCAGATTCTATTCTTCAAAAAATATCAACTAATATACTTGTATTATACGTATGTTGATTAATATCAAAATTTTAGTAAAATTGATATTGGACCTATCGTGTAATTAAACGTTATTACCATTTGCCTCTATCTTTGTGGTTCGGTGTAATCATGTGGTTATATTGTTATAATAAATTGACTTCTTCAGATTGGAATCCTGTCTACAAAATACTAGGACTGTAACTATTGCTTAATCTATTTTATTTATTAATTTTTCTTTACATTTAACAACATTTATTTATTTTTAAGATAACGAAGTTGTGTGTGTTAACGAAGTCTTGATCTATAATAATTATACCAACTAAAAAAGAAATATTTCTTCTTTACAAATATATAAAATCTTGTAATCTATATAGTTTTTTTCAACACATACCGAATGCATTGAAAAGAAACCTTTTAAAAGTTGACTGACAGACAGTCTCATACAACAAATCTATTAAATGCTGGCTTTTTAGGTGGCAGGGTTTCCATTTCTCTGTTCGTAAATGAAAATGTAAACTAATGGGACTTAATTTTTCATAATAGTATTTGTATATATCCAGGCAGATCATATGCATGATGCGCTTATATTGTTAAGTAGATACGTTGCAATATATAGTACTTCAGTTTCATATTTCTGAGAATAAAACCTATAAATTTAAATACAAATAAATGATATATAATTGAATAACCTGAAATCAAAAGAAGAAAATGGAAGTAGATCGAAGAACCGTTGACCAGGTTATTAAAACTTCAATAATATTCTCTTTATCGTCTAAATTTCTCATATTTACTTTTGAGAAGAGTTTTGAAATCTGTATGATCATTTTTCACATTATTTAATTATCTTGCATACTTGTATTTTGATAACAAGCAAACACTTTACACGTCAATAACCATTGATCTCCTATATGACAACATTATGAAAAAACCGCACCTACCTGATATAATATTTCGTTTTCATCAAAAAATTTTTCAAATTGTGGTATTTGGGTGTTTTGTGCCGAGAAGCTATAGATGCATTCATTAATGCATTACTGATAATATGACTCAATGCCATAACTAATAACTCACTTCCTGAGCCTAATGAGATCTTTTAAAATTTTGATATGAAAAGCCATTCAATGAAAACACTGAAGATTCAAACAAATTTATTATTAATTATTAAATTTTGTGTTTAAAATCATTTCCGTATGAGCAGTACATATTACAGCCACAACATTATATCAAATGAATGAAGAATGGAGGACAAAAAATCGTAATGTGAATTCTATCTTCTCAAACAACACCATCTCCACAAAGTGAATTAATTAATAATGAATTTACGACATAGTCGTGCAAATTAAACTATGAACGATAACTAATCGCTAATAGGTAATTCAATAAAATTTGTAAAATGGAACTAATTTTGATAAAGTCAATTGAGTTTACTAAAAATATTGACTTAATAAATATAACTTAATCTCATAAAATTAAGTTTAGGTTCCCATTTAGTCTGAGTATAAAGAGATTGTCTTGAAACAAAAAAAAAAAATACATTGATCTGATCTCTTGGCTTCACGAGAAAAATTCAAAATTAATTATTTCTCTATTGGATCATAATTTTTGGACGGACATTGTATTTGATGAATTAACAATTTTTATAGTAAAATGTTATTTAACAATCGCTTTTGACATTTAATTATATTGTACAGGTACACACAAAAGTGAACGCATTGCCGCGCCAAAATATCGGTTCGGGTGCTGAACTGTCCATGCGGTTTTCGCGCACCAAATTTTTTCTTTATGATTTTTGAAGGTTGCTACTGTTAACATGAAGTCCGTAACGGATAAACGCCAACCTAATCAAATGCAGTTGTCTTGATTATTATCTTCGTTAAAATGCTTTCAAGTTCTGTGGTCAATTTTAAGTATCTTTTTAACAATTCTTAGTTTGCGAACATTTTTCATAACACAAATTGAGGCATTTGCTCAGTGAATTGTCGAATATAAAAACTAATAATGTAGGCTTTTGGATTGCCTGATTGTCCTATACCTACTAAATATAAATGCAAGGTGCATGATTATTTAAACGCAACTGATTAAACCACATTTTAATGACTTGTAAATCTCGTTTAAAATTGTTATTATCACATCAAATATTTAGTGCGTTTTTTCGAAATGGCCTTCATAGAATCTAAATTTATAATGGCATTAATGGCAATACTATATCTGTTCTAACAATATAATTAGATTGGTTTAAATTTCATAGCATATGAATTTGTGAATGGATTGATACGGACTATAAATAGTTATCAAATTCCAAAATAAGTGACTTCGTAGCTTCTATGTTCAAGAAGTATCTAAAATAACCATTTTCATAACATATAGTGCAAGCTGTCAGTATATGCCTATATAATACTCATATGATAACTGCGTAATTATTTATAATAATTTATAGCCTGTCAACTTTCAATTATTACATATACGAATTGGAAAATTTCATCATTTTGAAAAAATTTTTAATTTTATTAATAAGTATTATGTTTAAGATATGTAGATAATAATGTTAGTAGAAAATAAATAAAAAAAAGTATTTAAACAATTTTTTCTAATATGAAGAAAAATTTTTAAAATATTTTAATAATTTTTTTTCATATTGTTTATGGAAGATTTAGATTATTTCACAAAGTTCGATTTCGTCAGTAAATGTAATCTTCTCAATAATATTTTCCCCAAAACTTTCTATCTTATGTTACTATTCTAAATAGTGCCTTTAGCTAGTTGTTAGAAGTTACTGGACTCAATCAAGGTTGAAATACGTTTATTTAAGTCGCATAAGTAAGTAAAAAAATCAATATAGCATCACACTAAAATTTTAAAAATCTCTATTGCAGCATATATTAATTCTTAATTCAGTGAAGCAGAGTAAAAATACTCTGATACAAACATCCGAAGTTGATGAAGATGTAGTCTCTAGAGTTCAAATCTAGTATATAATATAAATAGCCAAATAATTTTAAACATGCTTCATAAATTTTTCCCATAATGACTGTCTAACTGTGAACCGATGATTTTGCCTCCGAAAAACAAAATCTCAAATCTCCCCCATGTGAATCGTGGGGTAACATTAGCATGAGTTTCTCAGTATTACGTTCCTAAATTAAGTTCTATACAAAAGAAAAAATATATAAATCATTCAACAAACAATACCACTACAAACAGAACAGTATTGAAATTTAACAATTAAAAATAAAAATGTAATCAATTATTCTACAGCTGGTTTATCATTTCGTTCAATATAAACACAGCAAATGAATTTATTAACAAAACTTTCAGAGCAAATAAACAAAACTCCAGAAAAATGTACGAACATAAAAGTCAAGTACGGTTTTGTTTTAGTTAGTTAAGGAGCGCTGACTCTGAGCTTCAAATTTGACGGGGCGCAATTTCGATTCCTACTACTTATAGTCTCAAAATATTATTTACGAATAATTAAAAACCAGAATTATATCCAAAACCACTGATGATGGTCAGCCAAAAATTCAATTAATTAAAATTATATAAAAATGAATTTTTGTTGTTGTAGTTCACTACTTTTCAAAAAAAACCTCTTAATATATATTTCTGAAACATCACGTTTATAGGCAACAGCTTTTAATAACATGTTCCTGATATGTCATATGATGATCATAAGCGCTATCATTTAGACTTCTCAATTAATTGTTTTTATTGTTTTTTTTATTCGGAGAGCTGGACCTATTTTTCATCAACGTTTAAAAATCTTTGTGAAAAATTCAGTTTATTTTACTTAATCTAACTTTACTCTAACACTATTGAAATATAGATATTTCAGCGATTATGTTATTGATTAGCCAGAGAAACCAAACAACATAAACATTCATCTTATAGAAGAAAATGGAAATATTATTATTAAAGAGTAGATTAATAATTTTTAAAAAAATTTTAATAAGCCAAAAATCCATATTTCATACAATATTGTTTTAATTATTAAGAAAAAGTATTGCCAATATATTTTTTATATAAGAAATTTAAAAAATTACTCAGTGTTCCCCAAAAAAATGTATATCTTGTGACTATTTGTAACTGTCGCTAAATCGGATTTGGACGAAAATAAACGAAACGCTTTAAAATGTAAAACAATTAAATAAAAGCTTTTAAACTCATTCCAAATTGATACTCATCAAAGATTTCACTTTCATTTTTTGACAAAAGATTATTTTGAATTACTCTTAAGCACAACAAAATCCATCAAACCCATCCACACCAAGTACCACACAGCACACCAATCAAAATATTGAAACTAAAAACAAGATAAAAAAATTCAACAGAAATCGAACCAAATACGCGTTGGGATTTTTTTCAGTTTCTATGCAAGGAAATCTATGAATCTCACTTTTTGGAGGGGAAGAGACGTGGACCTCACCAAAAATTTGCAGATAAATTGTAGCAATTTTTTGTAATTATTTAGCGCAAGAGGTAAGCAAAAGTCAAAATCACATGACGAAAAGCTACAAGTTTTTATGTTATTTTATGCAACGGACGTACTCAACATAAAATAATTGTTCACCGTCCAAACTTGAAATTCAGATCAAATTTGGCAACAACAATTTAGTGTTTTTTATGATTATTATTATTATTTTAGTGAATCATTCAATGTGCAAAATATGTGAATTTGTTTGTATCTCTAATTCAATGTATGTTTGTATCTTTATTTCATTGCAAGATTGTATATGAAGAGGTTGGAAGGAAAGATAGTGAAAACACTTCACATCACATGACTTGGATAAACTTGGTTAAAATTACTTTGACCGACCGACCGACACTGCAAATATTGCAAAAATTATGAATTCCTCACTCACTCTACAAAGAAATGCTCAGCCTTGATCCGCATTAAAGAAACCGTAAATTCATTTTATGCGTACCGTTTAACGCCGCACGGTTTAATTAATTCAATTAAATATGTAGTCAAATACTTTAATAAAAAAAATGCGCATAATTATTTAATAATTTACATTGTAATAAAAGCATTAAGTACAATGTATTTCATTCATACAATAATTAAATCAAGTGTTCATTAACTTTGCCAAGTTCAAGTTAGGTTTATGCGTTTCTTCATGTCCAAAGAAATTACATATGAGCATTGAAGTAAGTCACATAGACCACAAGTAATTTTATTATTAAACAATAAAAAAAATAGACAAGTAAATAGTAGGATCACCATGGGCCCAATTCTTAGGTCCATGTGAACGGGTCTTTTCTGCAGAACGAGCTGTTATGTATACCTTACATAGTCCTATATTAAACAGTAGGAAAACAATTTTCATTAAATGATGTTCTTTTGCAGAATCTGGTAACCGTTTCCATCATTTCGAAAAAAAAAACCAAACATTTTTTATTTAATTAAGCCAAACATTAAATAGAAATCAAGACGTACTGTTAAATTCGTTTAAATATTTGTTTAAATATGAAACATCCCTTGGTATAGAGTACAGAAAGGTAATCCAATAAATTAAACGACTACAATCAAGAATATTAAGTACTGAATATTTATTCAACGCTAAATGGCCTATCTCGAATTCAATCGAGATTTCAATAAACTCTTAGTCGTCAATTATACATATACTACAAACCAGTAAAAGTCGAAGAAATAGATTACACTCCTTCCTGCTCCTATATATGCTATAAGGTAGTTAATAACTGAGAACTAAATGCCTTGTTACTACTAGAACTATCAAATTCTATACAACTTTGACAAATAAAAATTTACTTAATGCCCAATTTAGGTCTATAATACAAATATATGAAACATATATTTTCTACCTGGCAAAACAAGCACTTGCAAGAAACCTAATTGGAGTCCGAAGAAGAGACAAACCTAAAAAAAGGTGGGTAGATAATGCCCAAGAAGATTTGGTAAATTTACGCGTGAGCGATTGAAAAAACTTGCCATCGGATCGAATCAGATGGCAAAAATTGGTTGAGGAAGCACTGGTCCACCCAGAACTATTATGATAAGAAATAAGATAACGAAGTATTTTCTACCTGTTGCAATTATTAAAGGTTTTCTTGAATTTATGTGTAATGTATGAACTGGATAATAAAACTCAGCATATATAGTAATCCGAGAAAGAACAAAAAAATCAGATATCAGAAATTATTTATTACAGAGATATTTTTTTGCATACATTAGGACCAACCAAAAAAAAGAACACACCTGTATGAACTATGAAAAGGTCCCCTTCACCTTTTGAAAAAGAAAACAGTGGAAGTGCCAGCTAATACCATTTAAGGAAGGCAAAAATTAGAAAAAAAAAAAATAGTTAAAAGGTGAAAGTTTTTTGACAGTTTTAAAGGAGAGACCTTCCCAAGAATTACTAATAAAAAAAACCTGGATATAAACAAATACAATGTTAAAACCAATTGTGTAATAGAGCATATTTAATTGATAGGAACCTCAAATATAAATTTGCTGATAACACTATTGGCTGAATGATCAAGTTTCAAGTAGCAGACAGTTTTCGATTTCATATTTTTCTTTTTTCTCCTGATTTCTTCTTTTATGGATGATTACATGCTTATCATCATGTCATACAGATTTTCCCAAAGTACAGGGTCTTCCCAAAACTTTATAGTCTATTTCTATCTGGCACTTGTAATTGTAATTTTTTCTTAATCACTTCACCTTGTCGTTATATTCTACGACATGTTTAGTTCTAAGTATATCAATTGAATAAATACCCGACAATGTTGGAAGCTGATTATTCTAATGTGTACCAATTCCATCACACAGATATTGGTATATTTGAAAAGGACATAAAGTTTCCTACGAAAATTTATTATTAATTTAATATGGAATACCACAATCTGTGAAACCATTTTCCTCAATTTAAATAAATTCTTGAAGCCTACTATCTCTTAATGAATATAGACATTCATTAGGATTTTTTTGAAATAGTAATAAAAATAACTGTTCCACCTTAAAATTGATTAAAAAAATAATTTAAAAATTGTTTTAAACAAAATGATTGATCGCCTCAGTGCAAATAGGTACTTCAACCGTCTTAATTGAAATGGTATTTTAATTAAAACCAATTAATTAAATTTAAAAAACTTTGCGATTTGTGAACGGTTCTTAAAATATTATTCAAAAATATTCATTCTTTTTTTTAAATATTAATAACATTTTTCTATCTTCGAATATTTTCTGAAAACAGTTTAGGTCCACATAATAAATACTAAATGACTGACATTTCAAGTCCATAGGCACTTTTAGAGTAATGTAAGCAATAATTGGGAGCCATAATCAAGCTTTTTATTATTTTAATACATTTCAAGTAAATGTCTTCTAATCAAATTTTTCTATGTACTAACTTTCAATTCATTATGTGCAAATCGTTTCTCTCTTCTTGTTTTTTATAAAAAAAAATTTTTTATTTTTAAACTGATTGGAAAATAACTTAAATAATCTTAAGGAAAGAAGGAAACAGAGATTACATAAACCACATTCAACAGAAAACATAAGTATATCCTTCACAAACCTATCAGTTAAATTGATTTTTCAATATCTGCCCATTCTGCCTGACTTCTCTATTTATTAATCCATCTGTTATTATCGAAATTAGTATGTAAAACTTTTGAAATTAGTTAGAAATTGATAACATTTAATGCATTCGATTTACTATTATTAGTTAAAACCACAGTTTAAAAATAAAAATTAAATTCCCATTTAGACATGAAGTTACATGAAATTTTACATGAAAAAACTAGATTAGTGTCACAAAAAAAAGAGATATGTCAGCGATATGCATCTGACCCTAACGTCGTGTCGCTGCTCGGAGTCACAAGGCACTCGTCTCTCGATATAATAATTTCCTAAGTGCGGATATCTTCGCGTGTGCGTCAAACCAAATTGGCTCCCACCCTTTGATAGACTCCAACCATCTTCACCTCTATTGGCACCTGTTATACCTCAATGGCTAAGTCCGTGTCATAAGCTATCCCATTTCAGCCGCTAATGACTACAATGTACCAAATCCTGAGAACTACAGTTCGCAACCATCACTCCAATCTACACCTACAACTTCCCAAACTTCTGACATATTCCTGTTAAACTACATGTCGGCCTTCGCCTTTGCCTCTAGCTTCAGGCAATATGACTGCAGCCTTTGCTCTGAGCAAAACCATAGGCTTTCTTTGTCCAATAAACATTTAAATTTGCATTAAGATGAACGGTATTTGGACCGTTCTCTTAAATGTTAACATAACATAGCTATATGTAGTGATGCACCTAGCTTAACTCTTCGCAATTCAGCACCTATCCCACTCTCTTTATAGAAATACTCTCTCCCATATAACTAAGTCCATGCTTTCTGGCTAAGATGAATTTAGCTCGCTAAATATAAAGCCTGTCTGCTCTCTGTATCCTTAATTGCTGGAATGGGATTGCATCCGCTGAACGTAACTGCAATTTTCCATAACCATTCCTAAAAGGTGGTTTTAGTGGATTCAAGTCTCAGACGGTGGGTTTTCCACCTAATGCAAAAAAAAGAATTTGAACGTTACTATCTTACACATTTTCATTACTGATTGGTCTATATAATATAAGAACATATAATTTTCCTAAAAATCTAAATATATATAAGAGTAAATAAAGTTAAATTAATTAATTTCAAAGACGTGAACTAAAAATTAAACTAAACATTTAAGAGATATTAATTATATATAATCAAATTCATATGCTTCAATAATTTATTTAATAAGCAAATAAAGCCATACTATAGCGTTATTAATGAAAATGGAGCCAAGCACGTCCGCTCAAAAGACAAAACATATACAATTTTTGAACGCGGACCTGTTAATCTCATAATTGAACGATTTTCAAAGGTAACTAACTGAAGTGCGTAATTCGCACAGTAATTAATTGAAAATTCAAGTATTTTAATCAAAATAAATTGGTCTTTGAATAGCAAATCGACTGCAACTTGTTAAATTGCGGTTTCAACGCTGAGAAATAATAAAGACTTTAATTAAGAGACCCTGAAGTCAAAACCATAAGTTACCGCTACGTTAAACCGCAAATCAAAAATAATTTTTTTTGCCGCCATACGAAAAGATACTTTATGAAAAAAGTCATTACATCATATCGACTAAATTTTATGCTAAGAAAAATTATTAACTTTTACTGTAATTATTTTTATATTTAATAAGGGGCAGTCTAATTACTGATATTTTAGTATAAAATTAAAATATTTTGAGATACTAAAACTTATAATAATAAAATGCGTGAAAATGAAAGTCAAAAAATTTAATAATTTGTTTGATAAATAAATAATAATAATTTTATGGCCTTAGGTTAAAGGTGCCATAAATTGATTGTACTTCACCTAATGCCAAAAATTGAGGCAAAAAAATGTTATTGTTACACAATAAAATTTTAATAAAGCAAATTATGAGGCACAGCATGCATAACTGCCAAAACCCCGCCCGCAATTTCAGACGGTCTTATGTATCTGAGTGCCGTCTCATATAGTTCGCATGTCCATTTGAACTTGCCAATGCACAGCCAACGTCAGCTGGGTTTTTACTTTCCAATTTGGATTATTCAGCCACAGAACGCAACATGTCTGACACATAATGACCACTTTTCTGTGCCAATCTTTTTGCTATTTTTTATTATTTATTTTTTGCTGTCATATAAGTTCGATTGCTAGAATATGATTTTTGACTCCGTAATAGGCTCTCATGTAGCGCCTATAATTTTAGATTTATAGCCGCAATAATATTGCTGAATTTTGTTTCGTTTTTTAAAAAAAAAAATTTTATTATTTTAATTGCTCCGTTTGGTAGTGATTTGACTTAAATGGACTATGTTTATTCATTGATACATACAATGGAGGTGATAGTTACACATATAATCTACAAATTGAGTATTATTGGAGCGAAATAATGGATTAGTAATAGCTTTAATTCAGCATCGATAATCTCGTTAAAATTTTTGTTAATAAATTTAATTATCTTCGGATTAAATTTGTTTTAATTATAATCTAATTTAATTAAAATTTGTAGATTTATTTATTATATTTATTTATTTTTTTGTTTTTTTATATTATATTTTAATTACTTTTAAAATTTTTTTTATAGTACAATTGTTTTTAAAAAAAATGTGTTATGCAAATATCATAACGCTATAGTATTTTTATTGGTTTAACTATCATTATTATTGAAAAGAAGAAATCGTGTACTGCGAAGATATATTATGCCCCTTAGCCAGATTAGAGTGTTTCTTCAAGTCCGATTTTTTTAATGATCGGCAGTATAAGGCCTAGTCTTGAATCCTTATGATCCATGAAATTCCATTCTAGGTGCACTCCTCAAGCACATGGCATGCAATTTCTCTCTCTTCTCTACAGTATCTGTAGTCAGAGTTGGATTGAATTCCTAATTTCGATAGGTGATAATTCAATCTACAGTGACCGGTGAATAATCCCACAATAATTCTTATGTTATTTTTTTTTTGTGCTATGCAATCTTTGAAACGTTTTATGTTATAAGTCCCTAAAAGCATTTTAAATTATCAAAATTTTGGTAGCCTTTTCTAATAGAGTTCTCTTTCTTTTTCCTCTGCGCCGTCCATAAGAATGGATAGAGTTCCTTTGCCTAGACCACAAAATGGTTCTGGGACTATCGTTTTGGAAGCCGCGCCTTTTCTTTTACATCAAAAGAGCATAAGTATTTCTAGGTATCAATAAAGCATCGATGGTTTTCCTATGACATGCAGTGTACAAAAATACATTTACTTGGTATGATAGTGGCATCGACGGTTGATTCCAAGTATCTGCTGAGTACTTAATGCGACCGTGAAGAGAAATTAATTATACTAAAAATATAGTCATGCCGGATAAAATTCCCCTAACTCACAATATCACGAATTGCTGTTGGCAACAACGCCTTATGGTTGTAAATACTTTAAGTAAGTTATCTGCTTATACGACTCGAGATATTGGTTAACAATAATTAGATCACAACAGATCATCATCTTATCAATATTTGTATGTTTATTCTAATTTTAACAATAAAATAAATTGCAATCTTATAAGCATATATAATTTTAATAAATCTAAATCAAAAAAGTTGACAGTTGGCACTTCTGTCATCTTAACTTTTAATCTAAAAAATGTTCTCAAACATTCTGCTATCTTTGGTTTTTTGTGGGCACTTATCTTGATATGAAACATATTCTTAAATACATATGTTTACCTCTACAAACAAAAGTCTTAATTTAGATATTATTCATTATGATAGATACTAGACTAAAATAGCTAAAATAATTAAAGATATTGAAATGAAAATTGTTTAGCTTTTCATTTCATTGTTTTTATTCAGATATATTAGATCAAATGTCTATAGCAAAATGTTTAAAACAATTTTTTAGATTAAAAGTTAAGATAATAAAAGTGACAACTGTCAACCTCTTAGATTTGAGTAAGCAAATCATGATACGTCAAATTATGACACTTGGGCGTATGAAATCTGCTATATACAAAAAAAAAATTGATACTACAAAATGATTTCTTTGTCTTGTATCTATGAAGTCTTGTGTGAGTTAAGACTTTCATATTTTGGGTATCATATACGAAAAGTCGAGTGTTGATTTCTTCTTAAAATAGCTTTAAACACCATACTTAAAAATTTTCTAGAAAACTAAATGAATTCTAAAATAAGTTATTAATTTTATTCTCTACGTTATCTGTTGAAATTTATGAGAACAAACGTATGAGTGTTTATTGTCCAGATTTTGTAAGTTGGACTTTTCTTTTATATTTAACATTTAACTTATTAAAATCAGCTAAATTTTTAGTTTTGTATTATATAGTCAAAGATACTTATCAGATATTAATTTTTAATGAAAATACAAATTCGTCCACATCTATGCATCAAGTAAAGTAATAACCAAGAATATAAATAGTTTATATCATCTGCGACATCAACTTCGATGATCATACCCTTCGTACTTAATAGGTTCTAGCTTAGGATGTCTCATCCTTGTAAAACAATATTTAGCATGTGAAAATAGTATTGTATTGTAGTGTATATATAAAACATTGTAAAAATGTATAAAACCATATTAAATACGAGTATATCAACTTAACACCCTCCAAGGTGTGCTCAACAGAATTTTCAACAATAATATTGCTACATTATATATCTTTTAATAGTTACTTAAAATGTGTTTTTACAAAACCCTAAATGATTTTTAATAGCATTTTTAAAATTGAGAGTATTCCAATATTAAAATTAATGTTTTGCAAATCAAATACGCAATCATCGGTTAAAAAGACTATGAAATTGATGATATGGATATGGAAGATATGTGATTCTAACAGAACTGTGCTACAGGCCAAATAATATGTCCTTTCTTCACTTTGTTGTGCGAGATATATCTCAGACGAATAATCACATTTCGGCTTTGTGCATGAATCATTATGATATTGCGATTGAACACTGCACTTTTCTTGTGAGATTATGCAATGGATTGTATTAGGCGTACAGACATTTAAACTCTCCTTGCGAACGTTCTTCAATGAATGTCCGAACTATTGCTAACACTGTGCTGACAAATTATCGAATACTATTGTCAAAAGAATCTAGTACCGTAAAATGTCTCGTGGAGTGTATTCGGATTATATTGCATTCATACTTTTCGGTTATGTTCAAAAAATATTTTTAATTAAAATTATTGCTGCTGTCTAACTCGCAAATGTACCTCAAGGGAGTTGCCTTTCACAGATCCCGACTTCTAGATTTCCCCAGAATGGAGAAAGTGTATGAATTCTAGTTTTATAATACAATTTATCAGTACTAGACTTATTGATTTCATATATAAGTCATAGAATTTATTTTTACTGCAATTTTTCTCCTTTTAATAGCATCTCTAGAACAATTTTATAAGAAGTCTCTTATTCCGAAATTTAGTTAACTTACCTCGTAAATGCAAATAAGATTATTTACTGACTCCATTTGAATATTCATTTTATTCCAATTATTAACAAAAATTTAGACATTTCCGCAATATATGAAACAGCTGTTAATACACTCATTCAGTTTGTTTTTAGTTTTATGAATTTTATTTATTTATTTTATATAAAATTAGAACAAAAATTTGTGAATAATATTAGTCATAATCAATATTAAAAAATATTGACAACTTTTAATAGAGTAATTTTATAAATATTCCGGTACAGAATTTTTCCAAAACTTTGAATATTAATTATTTAATTATTATTTAATTTTTTAAATTTATTTTAATTATCTATAATAATGTATATTATTGTGTTTTCACTTCAGTCTTGACGCACTTTCCTGGTGTACGATCGAAGTAAACTAAAAAATTATCCAATAATGAGTACATCTCTTGTTTGTATTATGATTTACTTACATTCTCCAGTCCTGCAAATATGATTTTCCAATACACATTCATTGGGAAAAGTTCGTTCAACACCATTGCGTTTAGCACAAATTGGCTCATATAGACGTGCGCAAGCCCGTGTGCATCGTTCTTGACAACTCTCTTTCGATGTTGGCGTAAGTTCTACACGAATTCAATGGAAAAATTTATGCACTGAAAAAAATGTTGATAAAAGTAAACTAATTTGATTCCTTACCACGTTCATTATTAATTTTGCGTAAGCACTGACGTATCGACTGATTGCATAGATTTGTGTCCACATAACATTCTACGCCATCAGTTGACCACACAGGCTTTCCATCAGAAGGACAAGTTGTTGCAAAGCAAGCAAACCCGGTTAGAACCGGTTCGGGTGCTATATCAATGGTTGAGTCATTATTTGCATCGATATAATGGATAACATTGAAGATTAATCCAATAGCGAATAAATATTTTTTGAAATGCTGCATTTTTAGAAAAAACTTTTTAACACAACGTTCTGATTCGAGTTTTATTTCTGAACTGAACTTAAATTCATTCGAAATCTATAATAAAAATGTATAAATATTTTCATGTGTTGACTTAATGAAATATGGTTTATCCAATATGTCTACGAATACAAAAAAAACCCGACGTAAAAATCTTTATTTACATTAATTGCTAAGTACACATTGCTGTTTATTAAAAAGTTAAAAAATTTTTTGCTTGTATCTATTTAAAAAGATAAAATTTAACAAAATAATTTCAAATGAACGATTTATTAATATTTATAATATTATTGTATATAATATTAATTAATATTTATATATTCAGACAAATGTATAGAGCAAAGATGTGTATGCAGTCCATCGTATCACAATATGGGAACTTAAATGAAATTATCTTTGTAATAAACATGTAGATAAAATGTTAATAAAGGTCAGGGTTTCGGTATACGTATTTAATTTTATCTAATTTTCTGATAATAATATGAAGATACTTTTCATATCTAAACATTTTATCAAAAAATACTTACTGTTTGCACCACTTTCACGCTTCATTATTCTTCTTACCTAAAAATATGCTTTTCTTTATAGATGATTCTTCAGAGATATATCGTAATTTTGTTAATTTTTTTAAATAATTATGAAACAATATTTCACAATTTATTTTGTATTGCATTAAAATTATAAGTAATTGTTTAGTAACTTACTAAAAATGCTAATGTGACGCCACATTTTAATGAAACAAAACTTAACTACTAGCGAGCCATCTTAACCATTAAAACGTATTAATTAATTCTGTAATCTCATTCTGTAAAAGTGATAAAAATATATCATTCTGGAACAATTATTCATATATTATGCACTGTATTTGAATAGATATATGAAACCATTGCTATTAAAAATTTCCTCCACAAATAAATTACATACACCATAAGCTATATTATAAACCATAAACTGCACATTAAATGGATTATTTTACTAATTATATCTTTATTTTTTAAATAAGAAAAAATTAATTTAAGCTAAGATTGAAGCACCTAAAGTACTAGTAGATAAGATTTCACTTAAAGTAGTATTGTTCATGCCTAGCAGCTTCCTCGTTTGTAGTAGGTGTAAGCTTAAAAAATATATTCGAAATTATTTTTAATAATTTTCTGAGTTTTGTTTAATATTTCAATATTGAAAGTATTGAAAAATTATGCTTACTTTTTCCTGTTTCACAAACATATTTTCTTAAAAGACACATGTTGTTAAAGGTACGTCTGTCTCCATTATATTCAGCACAAACTTGACGCAAGATTCGTGTACAATTTTCACCGCACTTCTTTTGACATTGACTCTTCGTGACACTTCTCAGAACTTAAATTAAAATAATATATATTATTTGATTACACATTTCATCACAATTAATTTGAATGATATTGTTGAAAAAGTAGGTGAATACCTCTTTTATTACTACTCTGACGTTGACAGTTTTCATTTCTGAAGAGACACTCATTACGAAAGACGTAACATTTATTAGCACTTGTAGCCCAAACTATATCTTCCACATTTGAGCATCTAACAGCTGCACTGCAAGGTAATGGAGTTGTACGAGTGGGACGAGTTGGACGTGTTGGACGTGTTGGACGAGTTGGACGTGTTGGACGAGTAGAATTAATTGGTCGAGTTGGACGAGTTGAAATGGATGGACGCGTTGGTCGAGGTGGACGTGTTAAATTTTGTGTTAGAACGCTCTGTAGCACTAGCAACACGCAAGACAGTAACAAAATTTTAGTAACATAGGACATCTTGACTTGTGTATCTACAATGCACTATTTTTTTGATTGTACAATTTAAAACTAACTGATTTATGTCAATTGTTCATGTTTTTATAGTTTTCTGACAAATGTTCCCAAAACTTTCAACAACAATAAAAATAGTTAGGTAATTCAGTTGTTTATTTAAATGTTTCACTTTGGTTAAAAACATCTTTCTCAAATAAACTGTTTCGAAAACTAATGCGGAAAAGTATTACCTCTAAAATTGAGTTTCAATAACAAATTCGAAATAATTAAGTTTAACACACAGAAATGGAAACTGAATTAGGCACTTCTCATAATATTTACAATTCTTTTGTTTTTCACTTTATTTTCTACTCGTACAAATGTTGCAAGTTGCTATGCAAAATAAAATTAAGAGTTTATTTAATAAAAATACATACAATAAAAATATACATTATTGTTATTGATCAGAGGTTCCCAACTCTAAAGCTGTCTAAGACACATGTTATACACATTATATTTGATATACTTAGCAATTCAGTTACAGGTCCAGTTACTGAAAAATCAATGCTCATTAACAGTGGATTATTGTACCCATCATAACTTTACTAATACACGTTATATAAAAAACTTTATACCATATTTTAAAGAAAACTACATGCATTCCTTTCCTAAAAGAGCAGCGACAGCTATCTTTTTTTAAGCACGAACAAGACATTAGACTTGTGATCTCTGCAATAATCGCTATTGCAACCCGATTACGCTCTAAGTATCTAATCTACTACAAGGTTTCAGCGGGGATATATTCTGCCATAAAAATTGTTCCGAACACACCCCTCTTCATTCATAGGAATCTCGTGATACCCGCACATCAGTATTTGTCGAAATTTATTTTTGTAACTACGTCTGCATCGAGGTGTATTCCTTCAGGCCGTGGCTGTAGAGTTTCTGGACATACTATGCTCTCCTTTTGCACCCTCCTTAAAGCTCTGCTAATATTTAATTAATTAATTAATTAATTAATAGTTATGTCTACGAATAATAACTTAAATTCATTATATTCATTTGATGTCTTACATATTTATATAAATTAATTTATTGAAATCTTAATTATTATCAATAACTTTCGAGAAAAATTTCATAATCTGCATGTATCCGGAAAAAATAACATATTTTAATTTATAAAATATATGATGTTTAATTATATATTAATTATATAGCCAGATAGGATCTTTAATGTAATATGGCATGAAAACTATCAGCTATCAACATTGATAAATAAAAGATTGTGCAGATAAAAGCTTTTATAAATTTTATTTATAGGGATATAACTAGCTTATAAAATCAAAAATAGTTATTTTAAGAAATCATCAGGTGTTGTCTTGCTGTTCCCTATGCTCATTTTCTGTTGCATATCTCCATTAGTAATAGAATGAGCTAATACTTGAGGATTGACGTGCGTTCCATTTTAGATATTTATTTTCTGATTTATATAAAGATTCGTTAAAAGTGTTTTCATATAAATAATGCAATTTTATGATTATAAACAATGTTATGGTATTCATATATATGACTAAACAAAACCAATCGGATCGATGTAAGGGATTTTAATAACACTTCCCGGTTTATATTCAAGTGGACGGCTAATATTGTGTCTTATTTTGTGTCTTATTTTCTAGTTCTTTTGCATTGCAGATTGGTTTGAGAGTGTCTGAGTTTATCAAAACTTAAAAAATTTTCATTAACTTCTTTAAGTTAAAATACATTTTATTATATCATTCACGAATATACTAAATTAGTCAAGCTGAAATTATTAAAATCATATTTTTTTATTGCTAATTTGGACTTTAAATCTTTTAACAAGAAATCCATTTCATAAGGAAAAGGAGGACCATTTTTTTTAAATAAAAATAATTATAAAGATTTGCTAAATATTTTACAAATGAAACCAACAGATACTCCGACAAATTAAGATGATGGTCAAGTCAAGAATTAAACTGATTAAAAACTAAATTTTTAAATATAAAAAATTTCATTACCTTAACGCCTTTCTCTCAATCTTTTTTTCAGAACTTCACTACATTCATATGCAATTTTTATTTTTATACATAATTATTTTATTAAAAACAATCATATTAAAAACAATTATAGATTATATAAAGAAAACTTCGTTATTTTTCTTGTGCAAATATCACACTTTTATTATCAAAAAAGATAATAAAAATAATATCTATATAAATCATATTATTATGAATAAAACATTATTATTATATAAAATAAAAAATATATCTTTTGTACGAAATAATTATAATGAAACATATTTTCTTATTGCATGTAATAATATTTAAAAGATTTACCATATATTTCCTGCCATAAAGAGTATTCTTAACCTAGATTCAAAAAAAGTATAAATAATGTAGAATCAATAATATTTAATTTAAAATATAGTCTGCGTTCTGATATCGAAAATAACCTAAAATGAAATTTGCAATTTTATTCCTAGTCTTCGCTTTCGGATTTTTAGCCATCGAAGCAACTTGTCCACTCGCCTGCACTAGAGAATATAAGCCAGTCTGTGCAGAACTGGTGGAACGTTTCCGCATTCGCAAGTGTACCTTCCCAAATAAATGCAATTTAAATGCACGAAGATGTTTGAAGCCAAATGAAGGTAGGACAACATTAAATACAAACTTATTTTTATCACTAAAATCGATCCATGAATAATTTAACCTTAACCAATATTTTTTAAACAATTTCAGCTTGGCGCGTACGTCACCCAGGAGCTTGTAAGAGCCAATCAAACCAATGTAAAAAATTGACAAAATTGTCATAAAACTAATACCATAATTTTCAAAAATTAATATTTAGTATCTTAAACCTAAACAATTAATCAATACAACTACAGAAGAAAAAAACTTTTTCAAGAATTTATTAGTAAATTTTTAATACATTTTACATTTCGATATCGTATATAAATTAAGAAATTTATTGATCAATATTAAACAATTATCGTCGATAAACTACAAAACAAAAACGATTATATGCTTTCAAAATATCAGAATAAATAAATAACAAAAACCGTAGATACATGTAATGTTTTTATTTACAAATCTTTCAGCAAATGTAATTGATATAGATTTCTCAACCATGTGTATTTTCTGCTTGAAGCAATTCTTCAAGATTTTATTAATATTAATTAGTCTCTTAAAAGTCTACACTATAAACACTGCTTAGAAATTGCCAGTTAGTAAATTCAACATCAATTACTTTTTATCAAAATATCAGACAGACAATGTGTTAGGTAATTAAAAGTAGTTAAAAGTAATGCATTAATAAATTGCTTTAACCTACTGAGACATATAAGTCACATTGGAGAATATATAATTACTCTTATCAAGCTGAACTTAAAGACAAAAAAAAATAATTCTCAAAATGTTATAACAAAATGACTTCATTTCAATCACATTTTTTTTAAATAGTAATTTATTTATTATTAAAATAACTATTCATTATACTATTCATTTATAACTATTCATTATAAAAATGATAGAACTTAAGTAGCGATCATGAAATAGTATCTGTTTTATGACTGACTAATTTTTATCACCTAATTTATAAAAAATAAAAAAACACTGACATAATAACCGATTGTGCTGCCAACTCAATCTCAGAATTAGTATATAGCATACGAGTGCTCCAACAACCTTTCCAAGGTGAATAGGAATATGAACCTGTGTATTACACACAACTACGACGCAACTATTAGTAGAAGCAGATTGAACACGAATATCGAAGAGAAGCATTTGTTTGAAAACAGTCATTTGATTTTCAGTATAAAGCGGAACTGGAAACCGGAAAACTGGTACATCAGAACGCCTCATTTTGATTTTAGACGGGATACTTTGAGTTAATAGTTGAACAGTAAAATCTGAAATATTGGTTCCAATTCTTGTATGTTTAATTATTATGCTACCAAGATAGCAAAATTCGATAACGTCCCGATATCGATGAATTACTTGTAGTTGCAATGAATACTATTAATTCATATTTACTCTTATATCGACACTGTCTTCTTAATTTGATAAGTACAATGGTTTCAGTTTAATATCCGGTTCTTACAAAGAGGGAAATTTCAAAAGTGCAAAAGACCGAGGCAAAACTTATAAACATATTTTATTATATATATTTCAAGAAAGGCGAAATAAATTGGTACAATAAAAGATTTATTACTTTTAGTGTCAATTAAAGTTCAAATAAAACATAATAATATATTCATAACATTACTTACTTATTTATCTAAATTTCTAAATTAACCCTTAGTAGAGTTTCATCCTAATGCAGCACTTATCTTCAGGCACCTTTGCTGCATGCGTGTCTTCTTCAGTCTCGTACTTCAAGTCAGATTCGTGCTCCCTCAACTTAATCACTCCACCGAAGATAAGATCTAACTTCATGCTTTCGCTTTACATCTGCATCTTCAAGTACCTTTTTACTGAAGCATCTTCAGTGAAAGATGCTTCAGTTCAGCCGTGATAAAATGACACAACCAAGACAATGTCGTGATAAAGCTTGGACAGCTTGTGGTTCTTTCAAATGCGGTAATCATTGCAAACCCGGGAAAAAACAAATATCTCACGAAGGACTTTTCTCTCAAAAAGTGCAGTTTCATTATTCTGTGATAGCATACATGCTTCTACCCCATCCAAAAACTAAGGTAAAAACTTAAGCGGCCTTCAGAGTATTAATTATGCTGTAGAGAAAGAGAGAGACGGAACGCAACATCCCAATTGCCTATTTAGCTATTAGTGGATCCTAATACTAATGCTTATTTTGCATCTGATCTCCAGGCCGATATCGTTGTTGTTGGTTACGGTTGATTTAGTCGACAGTCACCAGCTTTATATTTTATTTCTGTCAGTAACCAACATACATTTCATTTATAAATTGTATTATAAATATATAATATATTATAAAAAGTATACTATAATAATAACAATAGTGTTCATATTAAATAATTACAAACACATTCCAGATGAAATTAACACCATAAAATGAAACGTTATCTAAACTATATTTCAATCTGCGTCTGCAGATCCATATCGATTAGTGACGCGTCTTTATGACAGATTCGAATCGCAAAGAAACTATTTAATAGTTAGACTTTAGGTTATAATTACAACTTTTGGTTTTATAGTCAGCCAAAAATTCAATTAATTAAATACTGAAATTTTATAATAACTAAATTTTTTAAACATTGATTATTAATGATTATTTAATTGCCTTATATATTGTTAGACTAATTGTCGTTGGAAAGGATACACAGACAGAATGAGAAACATTGTTCTATCACATAAGTATATCAAACTGGTTTTTAATATTTATAGTTTATTTAGCTTCAAATAATTTATACATATATATATATATTTTATTTATTTAAAAGTATATATGTTTTATAAAAATGAAACAATAAATAATTTTACTCTACTTTCAATTAATCTTTGCTGTAGATGCAAACAAAAATTTATTATCAAATAAATATGAATTTAAAAAAAATAACTTATGCACAAGCTCCTAGTGTTGCGTCATTATAAGCTGAAAATAACAAAAAAAATAATTAACATGATTAGTTCTAAACCTTTAGTAGTATGTTCACTTACGTATGCCATTCCAGCAGGACCATTTCTCCATTTCGCACCGATTATCGAATGTTGAAGTCATAGTGGATGTTTCTGCACCTGCGTAATAATAGAAGTAACCGCACACAGGATCTTTTGCAATATTAGTACAATCAGGACAATAAGTTTGACATTCCTTTTTTTCAACAGATTTAACTTCTATAAAATTTTATGGTTAAATTCATATTACTAAGTTAAAAGTTTAAAGAATTCGCGGCATATACCCTTTAGACAATCATTTATACGACTGCAATTAACGTTGCCTAACGTACAGCCATTTGAAAATACTTTACAGACACCATCGACAATACCCCAAGCAGGATCACCATTGAAATATGGACTACAACGGTAGAATCTTAAACATCGGCTTCCGCATGGACTGAATTCGATAGGTTCCAAAAGCGACCGTTTTCCTTTCGCCGAGAATACAGTGCCGATTAAAGCAAAAATTAGTACTCGTCCGAGATACATTCTGAAGGCAGTGATAAAATGAAGGTTCACGTCTTTTAACTGATGAATTTATAAGGTTCGCTGGAAATTTTTAAGTATGAAAACAATTTTTATATTTACTTAGAGTGCCAATTATTTGTGCAGCTGTTAAAGTCTAAAATTAGCTAAGAAAAAATAATGTTAAAAAGTTAATTGCGAATGAATACTTGTCAAAATAATTAAAAGCAAACATTTTGTTTATAATGACGTCAAGTTATGTTTTATAAATATGAAAAGTGGACCTAAAAATTATTATTCAATATTTATTTCGGTTTTTACCCTTTGTAGTTAAAAATAATATTCAAATAACGCAATAATTTTAATTGTTGAAATTTATTTTTGAAGTAAGAATTATACCTGTATATATCTTCATTAGCAAAACATGGCTTTATATATAATATATTAATTAAATATTTAATTAATAAATAATTTAATTCATTATGTAAATACAATAAATTAATTGAGCGCTTATCCAACGCTTTTATTTTATGAAGAGTTTCTAATGATTAGGTTATAGTTGAAGGTATTATATAAAGAGATCATGTATCTGTTTCAGATACTGCGCACTGTCGTACGGTCCAAAACTTAGTGCAACCATTATAACAACTTTGTTGAATTTTTCTATAAATAATCACACAGATAAGCTTTAGTTCCTATTTGTGGTGTGCATAACGTATCAAAACTGTAAGCACACTGATAGCTCATAATATTTTTGGTCCTAACTCATAATTTTATTCGGTTCTTTTTAATATACCAAGTATAATTAAAAGACCGGTTTTATAATACCGGCGATCCAAAGGATCCATCGTATAAAGGAAAACTCGTAAGTTTGAAATCCCCCTAAAAACCTTTCGTAAAGCTTAAAATGCTATTTAATGGGCGTTATATTAAATTATTAACGAACCAAATATTAGACATTAATTTTAGTTATAACATATAAGTTTATATAATATATATAATATCTTTGTAAGCTTCAGAGATATAGTGGGTTTATATAGTTGCAATCATTTTATACCTTTTATAAATATACTTTGTTTATTATAATTATTATTTATAATATATAACAGGTATATATCCGATGAGCTCAATAAATCAAATTAACCCAATGTATCTATATGTGATTCTTTCTGTCGATCTATCTGCACATACGGCGTCTGCTTTTTCCAATACTAATTAGTTGTATAGCTAAATAAACAAAACTTAATACATCTATTTTTGGAAAATTGGTGTAAAACATTCGAACGATTCCCCAAAATCGTGAGTGATTTATCTGAGTAACATTTACTACATATTTACACGGATGTAAATTGTTGCTGCATATATTATATATGACTTTTAAAACTTGGATCCATCGATTTAATAAGAAAAAATAATGGTACACAGGTACCTATAACTTTATTGTACTATGCCTGGAAGGAGTCTCCTAAACGAATCTGGACAAATTAAAGCAGACCTAGTAATATAATATCTCATGGTTCAATATCTCGCACCATGCAAGGTTGAAAGATAACAGTACACTTACTGCTGTCCTACTCTTCTAAGTGGAGCATAGGGCCTCACGTGATAGCAGTAAATCTTTCGCTCTATGTTTTACAATACCAACATACGTCATCATTATTTAATTCTAAGAAGTGTGAATATTTCTCTCTATATTTCAAAGAATTAACATGTAACTCCATTCTTTAATTCTATATATGAAGGTTATTAGATATTAAGTAGACTACTTATTTAAAAACAAATGATTAATTTGACTTCAGCTCTTAATAAGCTGAGAAACATACTTGGTGGTAACTCAAATGATATTGCAGTAATTGCAGTAATAACAGATACAGCGCTCAAAGTTTCCACCACAGCTAATCACAAAATCTCATGGCTAATCAATCAACACTTAGAAAATTTAGACTATGCCGACGACATAGTACTCTTAATATGCAAAAACGAACAATTACAAATCAAAATGGACGCCATAACAAATGCACCAGCAAATATCGGATTAAGCATACTTTTTTCAATGAAACTGCAAAAACATTTGGCAAAACCACGACGAGCGGGATTCATATACCTTTCTGCTCATGCCCATGCTTTTTGGGTTAAGCGCGATGCAGACTAGGAGTTTTGAGTGTCATTCAACAAAGAAAATCCATGACTGACAATCAAAACTGCAAGTCTGCATCTTTGAATGACACCAAACCAACACGTTAACTTACAGTCCGTCAGACAACAGCATATTTTTGCGTGGTTACAAAAACGCACTTACAGCGTGCGCAAACAACATTCTTCTTCAAAAATTGAAGAACTTCTTTCTTATAATTCGGTCGCTAGAATAAATTAGAGAGCGTAACTTGAGTGGCACTCAAAACTGAATCTGCACCGCGCTTTAGCTAAACCAGTCTAGTAGGTATTAAGCCGTTTGGGTCACATTTATCTCCCTCGATTATAGGAATGAAGTATTCATCTTGCTGTAGAAATTATCTTCTTTCATTCCTTAAATGTGGTTTTAGTGGTTTCAAGTCTCATACTGTGTCAAAAAAAAATTGTTTGGTTGTACTCATAATAAAGAAATGTGTAACTGTTCAAGAATATTAATTAAATGAATTAAGCTATTTTTTTTTTTTAATTTACTGTTAATTAAAAAAATTAAATTCTATGTAAATAAATCCATTTATTTTATATTTATTATTTTTTGAATAATTTGCCATACTCTATTTTCAATATTGCGCAATTACAAACACTTCTATTTGGTTAACTGAATAACTAATAAAATCAATGAGTATTATACGCACAAATACTCTATATATCGGCATCCTAAAGTATAATACTTGGATATGAAAAGTCAATATATCAATTGACAAACGCAGAATGAAATCAAAATCGTGCCAAGGCGCGTTACTTGTATGAAAACTGAATAAAAAATTGTTTTTGAAATTTATAGTTAAGCTGCCAGCAATTGCATATGTCAAGAAAACAATCAATAACCAGATTTTGACCGAGGGGCTTAAGATAAGAAAACGTGTCTGCCTATTGACTTATAAGCACAATTTGCCCGAGATAAGCAAATCACTTTTGAATTAAATGAATCCAATGAACTATGGCATGTGCTCATAACGTTCAGTAAGTGGGGACTAACTGGACGATTGAGGATGATTAAAAACTCATTAAAGAACCGATTGAGCTTGTTAACATAAAACTAACTAATATTCATTTTTGAACGTTTTAAATAGTTTTATTATTTTTTATAAATATATTTTATGCTTGTCATTAAATTCATTAAATTTAAATATGAAAAGTACATAAATAAAAGTGCTGAGTGTGCAATTCAAAGTTGGACAGAAACATTAATAAAAAATTTGCCTCTAACTGTTGTGAAGGTCAGTATATCAGTAAATCAGTATATCAGTAAATCAGTAACCATTGCGTTACATAAAGTAAAAGTAAAGTGTTAATTTATCAAAAAAAAAAGGTGTGACCAAACAGTATTTGCACATTTTTCCATAAACAGATATTATTTATTAATTAAAAAATAATTAATTTAAATCGATCAAAACTTAAATTCAGTTTAACTTTGAAACTCAAAAATATTCGCATTCGAAATACATTTTTTTCTTAATTCGTTAGGCCTAAGCCGAAGCCACTTAAAATGCAATCATTGATGCTTGATAAATCAACAAAGTTGACTTCTTTCAACTCAAATCCAAACAATTTGAACTGGGAATAATAAATATGAATAATGAGTCAATTGAATTGAATTGTGATCGATTGCAATAAAAAGACTTAATATGTTGCGAAATAGAAGCATTCGCATTCGCATTCGCATTTGTTGCACGTCTTGAGCTCGCACTGCGGATACAGCATAGCCCCACTGATATGGTGCGGTAATGGTACGTATTACATCCATTGCGTACGTAAGAGCAATACGTGACTGGCTTACGTTTTGCGGATGAGTTATGCGCGGATTTTCTGCTCTAAAAGAAACCAAAATTCCTCTTAAACCAACACAAAAAAAAACAACCAAACGACAACGTCATTAGAATTTGTTGTGTGCATAGGTGCAGTCTGCACCGCTCTGTCTCTCTTATATCTGCCGTAACTGCAGATACAAGATACAAGTTCGTTCGAAAAATTCAATTTCAACGACGAAGCTATTAAACGTGCCAATTGTGCTGACATTTCTTAAATTTCAAAACAAAAACAATTTTAATGTAATTTCAGTTGCATTTTAAGTTATTTTTTTAAATATATTTTTTTTTTGGTTTTTAAAAATCTATTTTTTTTTTGTTTGCGGTTGTAGTTAACACAAAAATTCTGCTTTCAAAATTGTTAACTTCGGTACTTGCTTTGCTATGTTGCTTTGTAATATAACAAGTTCATTCATAAGAAAACTGCAATTATTAATTAAAATTTAATAAATTGTTTACAAAATAGTTCTCGACAGTAATTATTGTTGAGACTAATAAGCAAGTCATCACAATTGAATGAAATACTCATTACTATATGGTATATAACTTATTGTTGATTGAAGAACAGTTTTTCTTATATATATTATTAATGATTCACATTTTGTTACTATTGTTGTAATATATGATTTATAGTATTATTAGGAGTGCTTTGTTATTAAAATTCATAATTAATTAATTTAAAAAAAAAAACATAATAAATTTATCTAAGACGATGACTCCATGCTTTATACCTTCGAAATACAGTAAATAAAATAAAGTAAATAAAAAAGGTATGAAGTATACATACAAAAAATATATATAAATATTAATTTAATATTAAAAATAATATTAAATTCACAAAATATTGGTCTCGCCCGTGCAACTAGTGGAGAAACACTAGCATGACTTTCTCAGCATTACGTTCCTGAATTAGGTTCTATATATAAGAAATAACAAATCATGCAACAAATAATGCCTCTACGAAAAGAATGGTATTGAAATTTAACAATTAAAAATAAAAATATAATTAATTAATTAATTCAATTCTTCTACAGCTGGTTTATGATTTCGTTCTAATATAAACACAGCAAGTAAAATTGTTAATAAAAATACTTTCATAGCAAAAGTAACAAAACTCCAGAAAAATATGCGAACATAAAAAGTCAAGTACGGCCTTGGATCAGTTGGCTGAACTTCACATTTGGCAGGACCAGAGTTCGAATCCTGTTACTTGCAGACTCAAAAATAATTATTTACGAATAATTAAATAAAAGAATTATTTCCACGACCACTGATGATGGGTATTTGGCAATACTCGAAACAGCTGTATGGTCAGCCAAAAATTCAATTAATTAAAATAATATAAAAAATAAAATTTTTATTGTAGTTCACTACTGTTCTAAAAAACATCTTTATATATATTAACTAAAAAAATGTATATTTATATAATTTGATTTTTTTATTTCTACCAATTATAGAAATATTCTTATTTGTTAATAATAATTACTTTATTTTCCCTATTTATTGTTAACAACAAATACACGGTCAACATTAGCAATCAGTACTTTAAGCTTATATTTCATTAAATAATAAAAAATAAATTTTTGCAGTCCAAACATATTATATACGGACTATAAACTAATTAAAAAATTCGATTATTTTATGAGTAATCGAATACCCACTTATGATGAGTATTTGACAATACTCAAAACAGTGTTGAATGATCAGCTAAATTTCAATTAATTAACTACATTTTTTGTTGTTGTCTTTTTATTTCTATTCGAACCGTTCTAACTTTTAAATAGTTTCTTTTCGTCATAAAGACGCGCCACTATCTGCAAAAAAAATTAACGTTATAAATTTTTGTTATCTTTTTATTGTTATTCGAACCGTTCTAACCTTTAAATAGTTTCTTTTCGTCGTAAAACGCATCATTTTCGACAATACAAAATGAACAAATGAACATTATTAAATCTTTTTTTCATATAATTATATATTATTCAATTTTTCTGTATTTGTTTTATTCAAAATGAATTCTCCATATATACGATGAAAGCTTTTTAATTCAAAAAACCTTACACATTTGGTCAGACATTGTATATAACTCTTTCAAAAGCTAAAGATTATTAAATTTATTTGGTATTAGAATTAACGGGTCAATAATAAGTATTGATATTTTATTATAATAATGAAAATTGCCTACAACAGCATACGAAAATATATTGTGTTGATTTATTGATTATAACAGGGTTTATCAGACCGTTTTACTACGGAGTTAGCCGATTTAAGTGTTACCTATTCAATCGACCATAGCTTTTTTATGTGAAATTATTTTTTAATGATTCTAGTCACCAAAAATTTGTAGAAATAATCAAAATTTCAGAATCCATTCACTCAAACTCAATGTAGCCACCTTTTACCTTAACTATGGCATTCAAACAGTTAAAACATGAGTTGCAAGCTTCACGACTGTGATCTTTCGATATTTTGGCTCATTCCTGAACAATGAATTTTTTCAACGCATCCATACTGACATATTTTTTAGTTCTCGCATTGCTCTCTAAAATGGCCCACATAGAATAGTTTATCGGATTTGCATTAGACTAATTCGAAAGCCCTTGTGTTTACGAAATGAAGTGTGGAATATGATTTTTTAACCATTCTTGATTCACACAAGCTTTATAAGACTAAGACCGGTGCCGAGTCTTGTTGAAACGTCCATTGTGTACGATCGAAATGTTTACGTGCTTCAAAGCAACTCCCAAAACAATTTTTCGATAATAAGTCGTATTGACCTTGACACCAGCCTCGATGCAAACGATTGGAGAGCGTTCATCGGTGGTCACAGCTGCTCATACCATTACTTGATGTGGCCACTCAAAATTTCGGCACTGCTTTTTAGTTAATTAAACACGATCATTTTGAGCAGTTTGAGTTTATGAACTGCTCAATAGGGAAATTTTTCTCATCAGCAAAAGATACTTGAGATTGCTTGAATTACTTAAATTACAATTAAGTTAACTGGTCTCACGAAGCGTAGTAAAAACCTTCTAAATTATACAAGTTTAAGTATTTTATAATATTCTGAGAAACCTAACGTAATTATTTATGATTATTTACATCTAACTGACCAAACTGTAGTATAGTTAATAATTATATTTTTTCTTACTTATTTCTATGATATTAATATTTTATAGACATAATCAGGTGATAATTTCATAAGATATTAATCAAAATTGTTGATTAATCAAAAAAATTTTATACTTGTATATTAATTAAGAACACTTGACAACTTATATCAAAAATATCCAAACCATAAAAAAAGCTACTGTAAGATATATCTCACTTTTTGTGATAATTATTAAAACATTTTTAGTGGATTTAATTTTTAAGTTTGACATGCTAATTTAATCATTAACTTTTAGATCTAATAATTTAATTTATTTGATTAGCAAATACTATTTTAATTAAAAGATACATATTTTAAATATTCTTTTTTTTGTGGAAAACCTTATTCAACGTGCAGTTTTTAACGATATCTTCAATGGGACTATACCATACACATATAAACCAAGTCAGTTTTTTTGTGAGGTAATTCACCTTCATTACATTTATTGTTTTTTTAATACCACTAATTTAAATAATATAAATATGACAAAAATGTGTATTTCAGTATAACTTTGATTATTTTCAACTTATATTATTACCTATATGAGTTCATTACCCATAAAAATATAAGAATACTACAGCATTAACGACCAGTTGTGCAAACATGTTTACATTATGACACATGTGAGTTTATCTAGATTTACACAACAGTTATCAATTAACCTTTTCAAACTTGAATACATTTAATTTCCAAATAAAATATATATAAAAACAATCAGAACTTATTGCTTGTTATGAAGTTTAAAAAACAATATTTAAAAGTATTGTTTAAAAAATACGTGTACCTCATGTTTGAGATAATCAGCATATCTTAAAATATGTAACCATATTTCATTAGAAAGATACGTAAAATCTCCATTATTATCTATTTCTAACCATATGTGGTAGTTTGTAAACTATGTTCTCAGATTTATATATAGACCAAGTATTGTAACAATTAATAATTTCCATTTTTCCCTATTTGTTACTAAATGTCATAGCTCGTTGAATATTTTCTCAGACTTACTATATATAGACGAGATAATTTTGGTTTATCTTGTCGTTTGTTGATTTGGGGATTCCATTTGAGGATTTGCTTAACACATATTATCATAGGGTAGTGTTCCTTAAGTAGTGTTCCGGCCATTTAAATGTCTTTCTCTTTATTCGAGCGTTGATATTTTTCTTATTTGTTATTTATTCTAACATTTTATTTGAAATATTACCGGGACATCATTTCTTCAATATATTATTTTAGCAATGCTTATTTGAGCTATTTATTTTGGGATTCATCACATGTTATGGTTCGTAACTAAAAGTTTTCAAAAGGAGGACCTATAAGAGGATCCAGGATCTATAGCAGGATTCGTAACAGGAAAATGAACAGCGTAAGTATTTCATTAATGATTTTTTATTATTCACCA
Source organism: Teleopsis dalmanni (assembly GCF_002237135.1). Lineage (NCBI taxonomy): Eukaryota > Metazoa > Arthropoda > Insecta > Diptera > Diopsidae > Teleopsis > Teleopsis dalmanni. The sequence goes on from NC_051847.1 coordinate 175,144,902, forward strand.
TAATTATCATATATACATACTAACCATAAAAGTTATAATTGTCTATTACGTGGATTCAAAAATTCAAAATGTTTTGACAGTCGTTTTTTGGTTGTATATATTTTACAACATATATTCAGGCAGTTATATAATACCTTTTACCAAAATATTTCAAATATCTATACTGTCTTCAAATCAAAGTCGATGTAAACTGAAGTTGTTAAATAGAATAATATACTCTTACTGACATATAGATAAATACTAATATTCTGTCATTATTCTGCTGTGATTAAAGATTCGATTAAAATAATTTAAATAGAATAATTAATTAAATTAAATTTAAACATAATTACATGAATGGTTTACTTAATAATAGCCATTTACTTATTGAAATTACGCTTTATCACCAATAAATTCTAGTTATTGTTTAGAGCTATTGAAATTATTTGTTAATTTCATTGACAGAAAAAATTAATTAAAATTTCATTACTTATTTTATACTCTTTATCTTCCTCATTCCTACAAAATTGCTGTTAATATCCTAAAATAACTCATTAATCACATTTCATCTTGGTCTTTCATGATGCTCAAATCACCGACCTATTATTTATTAACTCAGATTTGAGTTTTGGTTTTTGCATTAAAAACTATATATAATTAATTTTTTTATTTATTTAAAAATAATTATTTGTTTAAATAGGCAATTACCATATTGGAATACAGCTACTATTCACTTCAATGACTTGAAGATGCCACAACTTTAATACGGAAACGATGATGTTATAAGCTATTTACACTTTTCGAAAAATAGTCAATGGAGTTTTATAAATTTAAACAATTGAAATTATATGATTTTAAAGAAAACGTCAATATACCTCAATTATTTAAATTATTGAAAGTGAAATGTTGCATAAAATATTGGTTTAGCAACATTCAACAATTGAAGTCTGACAGCTGTACCCTTAATTATGGGATCAGTGTGTCATTCGTATTCGGAGCCTCGTTTGTAGATATATTGAATTACAGTCATGTCACTTAAGATTTAATTTATATAATATATTATTAATTAATATAGGAAGAAATTGTATTAAATAAAGAAAGTGTGGTAAAAATGTGATTTGTGCGAAATGATTGGAATAGATAAAGTGGAAAAAAGATCACTTCATTTAAATGATATATAAAAGATCATTTTTAGAAATGCGTAAGTTTACGTAATTATGGAATACGTAATTAAGCTGTATGAATAAAATTTTAAATAAAAATGTTTATATGGTTTTATTAAAATCAATAAACTACAATATATTTTTATTATATATATCTTAACTTATGAACTATTATTAATGATTATGTATATTACTTTTTTATATAAAGATTATTTTAAATAAACCAACATATAGGATAATGTTTATACTCGTACTACTTAAATGGCTTTTATATAATTCAATTGATCTCTTAATATTACTAACTTATCGATAATAAATTATATAATTACTATTCTATCCCAATTTCAACCGAATTTCAAAACTCTCTTATTTGTCAACACCATATATCGGACACAAAGTGTGACAGATGCTTCAAGTGTCTTACCATCACTCGCTAAAGTTCTACCAAAACTGATATTAATTTAAATGCATCGTTTCGTTTACTTCTTTTATAGAAAAGCACATAATACAATAAAACAATTTGTTATTATTAAATTATTATAATATCTCAAGTATAAGCTTAAAAGTATTATTTGAGAGTTGTACAACGATTGTGGGTCAGAATACAACATTGTTGAAAATCATCATGGTATATAAATTCTTGATATCGATCATATTATACACTGTTTTCCCCTTAATTCGCACCGTACAACTACAAACTACTTGCTAAACTGACAATGACAAGTAAAGGACATCATTCCGATACCATTCCATTATTCAAAAATCTCTGTCTAACATACTAAAAGCAATTCCGGCTGTACAAAACTGAATCAATTGAAAAATTGGTTGAGTGTTTCACCGCTATGTTGACTCGGAAGTAGACTATTTTCAATAGCCAAAATGACAAAAAATTAGTTTCATCGGTTCTGGAAGCAACTGTGCGAATAAAACCCATTTAGTTTATCTTAACTTTACTTAATGGTATGGTCTAAATTTATATTTTTAATGTAATTATTTGACATGTCGACATATGTATTTGACATGAAAGACCTACAAAACTGTCAGAAATAACTATACCTTACCTTAATTACCTTGATTAACGGCCAAAAAGGTATCCATGGTGCAGTAGCTTTAATATAAGAGTAAAGAATTTAACTTCATTCAATACAACAATAGTTTAACTGACATATAAAACTCTTACTTTAATAAAAGAATTTAAAAGATAAAAAAAAAAAGAAAAAAAAAATGTATTAAAAAGATATAGAACATAAGACATAAAATATAAAATATCAGACATAAGAGAAGATGTAATGTATAACATGAAAGACTTTAAATTATAAAATGTATGAGATAAAAGATATTATATACCTATATACCTTAGAAAATAAAATATAACAGATAACAGATATCTATGCATATATCAGATATATATAAAATAAAAAATCATCATAATAGTACCTTGAAGATGACTGTAAAATATATGTAGTAGAAATATTGGTGTAAATAAATAATTTTTTTAAAAAATTATTAAATTTAACAATTGACCAATTAGTCCATTTCAAAAACAAAAATTATTAAGAGTATAAGATATAAGATACACGTTTTATGAACAAAAGGGTATAAATTTCTTAATTCAACCTAGATTTTCTTTTTATTTTTCCTACTGTGGACTTAAAAGTCACTGGAATGAGTTGCTTAACAATTTTTATAAGAATTTCTGATTCTAAGCTTCACATTTGGCAGGACCCGAGTTCGATTCCTGGTACTTGCGGTCTCAAAAATAATTATATACGAATAATTAAATACAAGAATTTTTACCAAGACCACTGATGATGGGCATTTGAAAATACTCGAAACAGCTGTATGGTCAGCCAAAAATTCAATTAATTAAAATAATAATAAAATTTTTGTTGTTGTAGCTCACTACAGTTCGAAAAAGCCTCTTTATATAGAATTTGTCTAAATATTTTTGGACTGAAGTATAAAAATTCTAATTAAAACAAATTGTGTAATTAACATTTCTGTTAATTAAAAAAAAATTTGTCTCTGATGTAAGCAAAATAAAGTTTAATCGTAAAAAAATAAAAACAAAAAAATAGTTACAATATATTTTGCATTTTGTCACGAATTTTTTACTTTTGAATGAAATATAAATTAAACACGATTTTTAATATTTGCACAGTTCGAATTTAGCATTCGTTTCTACAACAAATTATTCTATTAATTTCAATTTATAAAAAAAACAACCTTAAAGGTCAAAATGAAAGTAATTATTAGTCTGATTTGCTTCACTTTTATTTGTGCACTTAATGCATCCTCGAATATTGCCATGAAAGGCGTACGCAAGTGTCCACAAACATGTAACAGAATGTTCCGTTGTGATCCTTACTTCAATGGTCCACCAACATGGGCTCTTGATGCTGGAGTTTGCAAACTCTTCAAAAGTAATTGCGTACTTGATAGTGAAAATTGTCAACGTCAAAATAAATGCATTCCAAGTAAGTAAATTTTTGAGTACTTTGGTTCATTTAATTGTCAAAAATTTAAAAATCAAAAAATTATTTCTAATAATAACGTTTTTGTACATCTTATAGAATTGATGAAGACGACTAAAGAAATTTGCCAGAAATTTTGCAGTACTTGTGAAAATGTGCCAAAAAGTCCAGTATGTAGCATTTTTTCCAAAATCACAGTAGAAGGTGAAATGAAAGATGATTTTGAAACATTTAGCAATCAATGTGAACTCGACAAATGGAGCTGTCATAATGCTTATGGTAAGTACTCAAATAATAAATCACATAAACTAATAAAGTATCTTGATACATTTTTTAACAAAAAATGTTTATTTTATAGCCTACATTTACGCTACCAATGGAACGTGCCCAACAATATCTAAAATTTAAGCTGATTAATCAAATATGGACTGAAGTTCTGTTCCACTTTTAATAAAAGAATAGTTTATTGTATATATACATACATATATTAAATTCCATAGCTCATATTATAGCATTGTTAATTATAAAACATAAATAAATATTACTAAGTAACTTATATTTAAATGTTTTGAATTAATTTACAGAATTATTTTACTTACATCAAATTTTGTACTTTTATTACACTAAAGATACTCCTCCTATTTGAAGGAATTATCTTTGATTTATGTTCCAGAGTGTTCGAGCAGTGTTTGCGGTGTTTGTGCAAATAAAGTACACTATAGGCCAAATATTTAGATGGAATATTTTATGTGTTTTTTTTTTTTGAAAAAAGACTTTCCTGGTCAACTGTGCCTTATTTCCAATCTGATTTCATAAAAACAAGCTCAGTTTTCGACCCAAAAATAAGCAGATCACCAATTACAATTAATTAACTATTTATTTATTTAAAATAGTATTCAAATTAAATTTGAATTATATTTGGAATGTCAAAAGCCTGAACTCAACTTCCTTTAAAAACAGGCTATAGAAAAAGGGGGTGTACAGTTGACTTATTATTGTACTTATTATCCTAACTTTAAACTAATAACGGGAATTACAAATTTAATCATTAACAAAAATTATATTGAGATATGTCAAAAAAAAATATATCCAGTTAAATCAGATAACTTTAAAGGATTCAAAGTATAAATCACTTTCGCCAAAATCAAAGTGACATAATTCGTAAATGTGATGATAGGCTACTGACCACTATGGACAAGAAATTGAGTAAACCTTTTAATTAGAAATACGATAAAGCAACAACATCCCTTTCACGAAATCTCTTTCAATAGCTGTATAACCTGGTCTAAACGATTCAAAGTATAAACCACTTTCGCCAAAAACAAAGTACCATAATTCGCGTTTGTGATAATAAGCTACAGATCAGTAATGAAAATTTGGTATCAATCAGAAATACGATGAAGCTACACAATCCGTTTTACGAAATCCCTTTCAATAGCTGCACGAAATAAGAAAAAAAAACTCATCCTTACACCATTTGCAAGTAACCAGATCTGACAGGAATAAGTCATAAGGAAACCTAGGAATTAAGACCATGGCAAGCATATCAAATATAGGTCTGCTAGAAATAATCTATCTTATCAACTATGCATATTGATTTTAAAATAAAGAATTACATATGCTTTAACCAGTAATGTATGAGATGTCAGAAAAAAGGAGAGAAAGAAAATATTAAGTACTTTTTTGCAAATAACCAAGCCTAGCAAAATTAAGATATTTCTCTAAGATAGCTTTTCAAACGCAAGAACCAAATGGGCATAGTAAACGAAGACCTTCCTGAAATAATAACTTTTATCAATCGCGCAAATTGGTTTCAAAACTTAAAATTTTATTACCAGATTACGATATCAAGATAGTATTTTAGCATTAATTGAACAGAAGACGAAGCGTAACAGTCACTAAAGCCGACTAGTCAACCATAAACTTCTTGAAATTCTAGTATAAAATTAGTTATCGTAGTAAATTTTCATTTTAATCTTAACTCATATTTTTTAGTTACTTATGTCATAACTAATTCTCTCCCTGTAAAACTTTGAGAGATCAGAATTGAAATCAGAATTGAAAAAGCTTTATTTTACTTTAATTTTTTTATCTTCTTTATAAGAAAAAATTAAGATGTGTTTTTAATTAATAAAAAATTAATTAAATAGTGAACAATGTAGAAAAGAGTAAAGTGGTCGTACGGATAGAAAAGGCAGCGGATATGTAGGCGAAATCGTTGGGATGGGGTAAATAGGTAAGGTTAAACATGTAGGTCGTCAAAATGAAATTATTGCTATGAGGCAAAGTCATTATATTTGCCCATTTTTGACAGAAATCTGTATTTCACAACAAAGAAATTAAACTTATTTCTAAACAAAGTCAAAAAAAAGTGCAATATGTTATAAAAATAAATTTTATTATAATTATTTTTAGTAACAAAATATTCTTATTAGTTAATAATTAACTAATTAATAAGTGTCAGTTATTATAATAATTAACGTCAATATGAAATGCATTAATTATCTCAATGATTAATTATTATACAAACAAAGTTCATTTCATAAAATTAACTGTTGATTTAATATAATTATATTATTCATAAATTTATTTTTATTAATATTCTCTCTTACAATGACTCATTTATATATAGAAACGTAAAAACTTAATGAAATACTACACATTTCATTAGATTTCTGAATTTAAGCTGTAGTATATATTATTTTATGTGTTGTCTACATTATCTCTTTAAAACAACAAAAAAAAAATAAACAAAAATCTTATCTTGAAATAATAGATTTACATTAAAAAACTTTTAATACACATGTGCCAATATGATCTTCAATATTTCAATGAGATTGATACGACTACTTCCCAGTCTAAATATATTTATTATTTTGTGAATTACCAAACTCTAATATTATATTCTATATGAATAATTAAAAAAAGCACGAACTTTATATATATTTTCTTTGAAAATAAATTATTCTAAAATTCCAAAATTAGCATTTAACACATTTTTTGTTTTAATTTTGCATAATTAGAGAATTGAATTAGAGCTTTTTCTGTAGAAATATAAAACATTAAATTTTAATCCAAGAAATATATTCTGGAAAACCCACTTAATCACAACTAAGCAACATTAACTTTCTGAAGTAGTGAGAAGTCAAAAATTATATAAAACTAGACTTAAATTAATGCTTATGTTAAATTCAAATCAACTGAAATTTCAGTGTGAAAGGTATACTAATTCTCTTTGGGCCGATTAAGCAATCGTAATTTAAGTCTCAATACTAACTTGAGTTGCGCTTGTCCCGTACAGTTCCACACACGAATTTTATTCATTTTATATGTGAACGAAAGAAATATGCTGATCTGAACACTACTTTTCGTTCAAAATCAGTAAACATATCTCTTGCGTCGGTGTGAACAGCTAAAATGAGGAATACTTAACTTAAATAAACTACTTACCAAACATAACAGATGTTTATAACATATTGATAAGTGTTGGTGTGAACACCTAAATGAGGAATACTTAACTTCAATTAAAATACACTTAAAAAATTAACGCATGTTTCAAACTTTTTGAGATTTGTGTGTGCCTTGCATACACTAGTACTCTAATGCTACACATAATATAGAGCTACCAACTCTCAAAAAAAAATTATGGTGATATATTTTACGCATTTTTAAATTATAAAATCCGGTTAATTTTTGCACAAAATGTTTCTTATGGTGTATAAGTTATGATGCAATATATGCAATTTGATAATTGAAGCCAATACTAAACTTATAATGAACCTATTCACGGCCGTTGATAGCTGGGATAGCTCAATTTTTACTCTTATTTTTATTTATTATATATTTTCCTTTATTTTACAATATTTTTATAATCTATTAACTACCAAAATTATAATTTTTAAAATAATTCCTGAAACAGGAGAAACTGATTAGTATTAAGAAGGGTATTGAACGTTACCGACTGGGCTACGTTGGTAGACTGGGAATCAACCTTACCGACTAGGCTACGCTGGAAGGTTGGGAATCAACGTTATCGACTAGGCTACGCTGGAAGGTTGGGAATCAACGTTACCGAGTACGGTATGTTGCTAGGAATCAGCGTTACCGATTAGGCTACGCTGGAAGGTTGGGAATCACTAAAATCACTTAAAACTCCACTATAATGTATCTGTTTTATTATATACTAAAAAAAAACAATTTACCAAATGCGAATTAGTTCTATTAGTTGTTTACTACTATATCTTCCGTACTTTATTCAAACTTAACACTTGTAATCAATTCGATTATACAATAGTTAAAGAGCACACCATAAATAAACTTTTTAGTTAATGAACGCTTCTAACAAACTAAACAGTAACTGATATGGATTCGGTGTTGTACTTTAAATCTAAAATATGGTAATACAGCAATTAATGCAAATTCACACCAACAAAATCGGAATCTATTGTTAGTACAACAAATGTAGAATGTGTTTAAATGATTAAAAAATACTTTGCAAAAACCCCATTTTTATTATCTTGTCAGTCACTTGCTCAGAGACAGAGTACCTCTACTTCGTTGTTTGTACAATTATCTTAAGTATTTTCCATAATAATTTCTATGCAATTATACTTAAACTCATACATTAGAGTTCTCTTTTTAAAAAATTTAGTTAAGCGAATTGTTGATAAAACGCAGATACACATTTCCAGTTTATTTTAAAATATGTATTTCAGATATTTCATCATTTTGAGTGTTTTTACTGCATTTTGGTTATGTGAAACAAGACAAAGGAAGCAACAATCTCTGGTGGACTCACAATTTGCTAACTGCAGTAAGTTAGACTGCATGTATCATTTCACAGGGAATCCATCTTGGTCTATAGTCAATGGCACTTGTCGTGTTTTTCCCAATGATTGTATCTTAAATAAATTAAACTGTATACATCGCAGTATGAATATGACAGGTAAAATAATAATAATTAGATTAATATAAAATTGTACTTATTCAACTAGTTAACTTATTATTTCTGGTGCACAGAATATCCAAATTTAACCAAAGAAGAATGTCAAATGAGTTGTCCCACATCATGTGATATAAATAAACTTCTATTGCCAGTTTGTGCCAACTTTATTTATATGGCCGGGCCAAGAGCAAGCAAAATAGATTTAACATTTCCTAGTCAATGCCATCTCGATAAATGGTCTTGCTGGAATGGGATACGTAAGTATGCTTTGAAATTTATGTGAGTATTACTTCAAATTATTATTATTATTATAAATTTTATTACAGCTTTTATGTTACCTATAAAAGGGATTTGCTCATAAAAAAATTATTTTTTTTATACTGTAAGTAATATTATTATAATGTTGATAATGAATAAAATAAATTTATTATAATGTGAAAAAAATTGTAAAAATGTTGAACTTATTTGTAGTAATTATTAGACCGTTTACTTACAAAGTGCCGATTTCACACTAGTTAGTCAAGTCTCAAATGAATGTATGGATTAAATCAGCAAAGCTTATGACAAGTATAACTTAAGTCAGTATTAAGACAAAACTTTCGACTATAAAATTGGCTTTTAATAATTTCCTAAAGATGATGAATACTTGGCAATACTCAAAACAGCGTTGTGTAATCAGTTAAATTTCAATAAATGAATTAAAATTTTTGTTGTTGTTTCTTCATTACTGTTCGAACCCTTCTAACTTAAAAATAGTTTCTTTTCGTCATAAAAAGCGTCATATTCGACTTTAAAAATCAAAATTTAAGTTTAGTTATAACCAGAAAAATTTAAAAAAATGCATTTTTAATATTAACTTAAATGCGGATAAATGAAACTAGAATCGCTTATTCTAAATAAAATGTATATCTAATTTATTTATAAAAATTATGTCTAAATAAATAATGTGCACTTTAGAAATTAGTAAAGCAAGCTACAAAATAACTTGAACATAATTATTTTAAAGTAAAAATCTCTACATAAGATCTGATACAAAAATCGAAAAGAGTTTTAACTAACCTTCCAGTGTATGCTCAATAACACTTTGTGCACCAAATTTAGTATTAATCTATTTAGTATTCTTTTGCTAGAATCCCTTCCATATATTGCCATTATTTTATTTCATTAACGGAGAACAAAATAATGTTGTTATAATTCTCATTTAGTTTATTTATTACAAACTTAATAATTTAACTATACACATATGAGTCGGTCTTTTTATTTTAATAAAAATTTATTAAACGCTATAAATTTTATTAAGAAATTGATTTAGTGACTTCATAAGTCTGCAATATGAGATTACACTTTGAAATAGGTTTGGAATGGTAATTAATAATGGACAGAACAAATATTATTTCCAATTTGATTTCACTTTTCTGTTTTAGACATAAAAAAATGCCATGTCTAAGCAAAAACCGGTGTTGCCAACTTGAGTAGTGTAAAATGCGCTCTTATGAGGAAAAATACAAATATGTTTTTTATACGTTATTATTAATCTTTATATCAAATAAAAAGTATAACAAAATAATTACATATATTTTTTTTAATTTTATTAATAAATTTAATTTTTTGACCATCTTCGATAATCATTTTATAATTATATTTCATATTTAATCATATATAAAAATACTATAATAAATAAAGAAAATATAGTGATGACCAATATGCAGGAAACTAACAAGCGAAATGGGATCGATGAACAACGTCATGAACATTTAGAAATTAAGAGAATTGTGTGGTAAAACAAAAATACCACAACAAACGAGTTGTAATGAAAAATGAAACCGCATTAAAATGTACTGTAAAGTGTATAGTACTAGTGTTGGCTAGTACTATTTAAATAATTCTGTATATATGATGTTTACTACTATTATCCAAGTTATCCAGTGCGGCAGAGGGTCTCAATAATTCTTCTAAATCTTACTCTATTTGGTGCTTAAATGATGTTTAATATAATATAAATCCAATGTTAACTTCATACATTTATTAATAAAACAGTATTGCCATCATTAATAACTATAAGTATGTTTCTTCACTAACACTGGAGTTGAATTTATTATAATTTAAGTTACAAAATTTAAATAAAATCCATAAAATATATACATTTTGTACATTTGTATAACAACATTTATAAAATTTTTTGCTAAATATAAGAAATATAAAGTATACACACATTTATATATAATGATAACATTTGTTTTTGCTAGCTAGTCAAAATTTTATATCACAGCACTGAACTTTTATGTACTCAATTAAAAATATTTGTTAATATAATATTAAATAAAAAGTTAATAAAATAAATATTTTCTGCTCATTAAAACTAATTAATTTTTTTTTCTAAAGATAATTAAATATATATTTTATTTTTAAATTCTTTCGAATTTTTAAACTTAAATCGAGACCGCTGACGTCTATAAGTTTGGGAATTGTTGAATACAGTGTACACAGTTGTATAAATTTAAATGAAACAGACCGCACAATTTATATTCATATAAATATCAAGATACATTGAAAATGAATTAGTATAATTTTGAACGTTATCTCTTTAGGTTTCAACATGTTTACATACCGCATTATCTTCGTGTGTCTGTTAGCATCGCTCTTATCTGCGCATATCAATGCATTGAGGATTGCAATTCCACAAAATCTGACTACTGTTGACGAGTCATTATTAACGGTTTGTCCAAAGCCTTGCTTCTTGAGTATTCGCTGCAATATATACGCTAATGCAACACCAATTTGGGTTCAAGTAGATGGCATTTGCAGACCAATACTAAATAGATGTGTCTTCATAACCGATCAGTGCCAACGTCAAAATGATTGTTTACCTGGTGAGTGATAATAATTTGATATAAAAATGAAGAAGTTTAAATTTCTATTAAATGTAATTACAAATTTTTAATTAGGAAAAATTTATTAATTAATTAAACTATATACTTGAATCTATTTTTGTATTATTATATATATTGTATATTGTAGAAATGGTGGAAACAGTTCAGGATGTTTGTCAACAAAATTGTGTCACAACATGTGACAATGCCGGTAACATACCAGTCTGTGCCTTTATATCTTATCCTTTAAGCAATGGACAAACGAGTCAGGTTAGTTTAACCTTCCCCAACCAATGTGAACTAGACAAGTGGTCCTGTGCTACTGAAACAGGTAGATTTATGCCATGTTTATTTAATCTTTTAAGTATTTTAAACAAACTTTCTCATTTTTTTTCAGCATATTTGAATTCCCGTGTGGGTACCTGTACTTAAATAAAAACTACATCAAAATTATATATATTATATGCATACCATAACTTATAAAAATAAATAGAATTTTCTCTTTTAAATAAAAATAAATTATTATTATTGTGATGCCAGTCCTGAATATAGAAAGTGGTGCTGAGGCGCACATATACCGGAGGTGCATTGTGTAATTAGATCCTTAACCGCCTTTGGTAAATCTTTTGGTTTTCATAATAAACCTTTTAAATTACTTTAATTGTAATGTACTAAGCTGTGATAATATATTAAAGTAAACATGTCATAAAGACTTAAGTCTTTTTCTGCAGAGAACTACACATATAGATAACTTTATTTAATTAATTATATAAACGTTCAAAGATTGAACGTTTAATTATATTTTTATTTTATTATTATTTTATTATAATATTATAGATAAAGTACAAGTCGATTTTTTTCTCATTTAACTAACCTCCTTAATAAACTTTTCTGATACCATTCTAAAAAAATTATCTTTCTCAAATCAAAAGCATACATTTAAATATGTATTATCAAAATTACTACCGATAATTTGGAATAGAATCAAAGTCTTTAATAATATAAAAAAATTTTTTATAAATAATAAAAATAAATAAATATAATAATTTAAAAATTTATTACAAGATCTAAATAATTTTAAAATATACTATATAAAAAAGTATATGATTATAAAATATATAATAATTTTTTCATTTAAAATACTTTATTAGTAAATAGTTGCCTATTAAAGAATTCAGCTTTAAAAAATTAAATAGTATAAATAAAATAAGTTTAAATAAAAAAAATTAATATAATAACTCAAAAATTAATCAGTTAATTTTAAGCTTATATTTATAGACTTCCAGTTGTTTATTTCTAATCCATCCAATCCAGTTCGATATCTCATCCAGTCCAGTTCATATCCAGTTAATTTTAATGTTATATTTATAGACTTTCAGTTGTTTATTTCTAATCCATCCAGTCCAGTTCGATATCTCATTTCTGAGATATTTCTGTGATGCAAGAGTCCCAACGACGTCAGTTTTTGTTGTTACTAAAACTCAATTGTGTATCATGATCCATAAAATTTCAGTATACTATGACTCATAAGATCTATTGTCATATCTGTAAAAAAATTCATTTATAATTTAGATTAAATTTCAGAAAAGATTTGTATGTGTTCGCATTTTTAAACATCTCATAAAAGGAAGCTGTTATAATATTTATCGAAATCCAGGATATTAAAAATAATTGAACTTAACAAAACTTTCAATATCTCAAAAATGATTCATTCAACCTTCAGAAATTTCCTTCAATCATGCACCATTTTCCCGGAATCGTCTCTTGAATTAGTATAAGTATTAGGTAATTCCTAATACTTTTTCTACAAAAACAGCACAAATTCACTACGAAACACCCTGTATAAGTATATAAATGTTTCAAATCCAAATTAGATTTAATTAAACACAATATTCTCAGAAACAACAATTTAAAGCATTTTATATATATGTATATATTATTGCATACGTTTATTTATATAATTTATATTTATAACTATGTCTTACACATATACAGCCATTTAAATAAATTTATTAAAATGTTAGAATCAATTTTAGAGTTTATTTATAAAATTTTTGTTTATTTTTCTATGTCGTTATTAACAAAATATTTACCAAATATTCATCAGCTGTCATTTCCATAATTATTTTTCTTATACTGATTTTAATCTAAAACAACTGTACAAATAATCACTACTGTTAAATATGTGTATACTCTTAAATAGATATATTAAAAATATACATATATTAATTTATATTAAACTTTTTTTTATTAACCAATTATGTGAATCATCTTTTTATTAATTCTATTCTATTATATTCGCTATTATACTTGCCATCTGTCATTGAAAAAATTATTTTCATTATTTTTTTATTAACTTTGAAAATTAAACTTTTAAAGTTCTCTAGAACCCTCCTTACTCAATGCTAGCGATTTTGTTCTGAATGGAATAATATACTAACATAATTCCACAATATGAATCCAATATGGCAGCCATATTAATTAATAATTTAATAATTAATTAAAAAGTTTAAGTATTTAATATTACTATTACGACTTTGGAATGTTTTAATTATAATAAAATATAGTTTCATATATATAATATTAAATTTTAAATACAAAACTGAAATATTTTAGCTTTACTCAGTTTCTATACTTATATCCTATCATGTGAGCAACCTTGTAAAAAATATGAAAACTAATCTATACAGATATATATAGAACTAATCGATCATTACTCAAGCAAAGATCTTCATTGAAGTCACTTCGATATAAGTGACATACATAAGTTCTCACATCGAGTGGCTATATGAGACTTAACTTTAAGTGTGGAGCTTACTGCATGAAAAATTGCAAATGAAGATGTCTAAAATATGGTTTTAAAAATACCAGTATATTTATCTTCAAGCGTTAAACTTTCAATTGTAGATGCAGCTAATTCGATACGTATCAAATTTATAATAACTGGTACCAGGTATACTCTACAAATATTAAATCGTCTCACTGAGAGAGAAACTAAATGTTTTATTCAAAAATTATTTTATTTATTTATTTATTTTATTTCAATCTTTTATATTTTTTTTATTTATTTATTTATAATAAAATGCATAATAAAATATTATTAACCAATTTAATAATGAATTACTACAACAAAAGTCTTAACTCAGATTTTTAATTTATACTATTATAAATAAAACAATTTGTTTTATTAAGAAAAAATAAATTTTTTACTATATTTTTCATTTAATTATCTTTTAGGCTATCTACATGATTTCAGCACATGCCCCATTGGAAACAATCTCACATTCTGAAATATATACAAAATTTTTTATTTATTTTATATAAAGTAGAAATTTGGTATATATTTTTTCACTAGTATTCTTACCTATTGTTTTACAATTTCTATACTGCATGGCACAGGAATTACCGAAAGTGACATATTCCTTACCACAGCGGGCACAAACTGGTTGATACATCATCGTGCAAGCGAAATTACAATTATCAACTTCCTCAATGGCTACTTCACGTTTTCCACGCACTGCCTCTGGTCGACGCCTTTCGCAGGGTCCGGACCAAAGGAAGTAACATCCTAAAATATTTAGACTCCGGTTATATTTTTAAAATTGATTTTCTTTAATTTATTTAAACATTTACTTTCAGCATGACATTTTCTATTTTGTAATTCACAAAAGTTTTTCAATTGGGCAGGTTTTCCATTGCATTGTGCACAAATCGGTAAGTTGACATCAGGACATAGACGTTCACACTTTATCTGAGTGTCGGCTGTTATAGCAATGCAAATACAGCATCCTAAGAAAATAATGAACTTCAAGAGCATTTTTCACTGCAGCGAGATTTCGTTAACTGATAAAATATATTTCAGCTTCAACTTTTATATGAAGTAAAAGAGTTTCTGCTTTATTTATTGTTTTTATTATATTTTTATTTTTTTTATTTTATAAATACATTCTTTTTTTGTGAGCTCTTATCAGGTGCATATATCTTATGCAAAAGTTCATAAATTTAAATTTAACTTAAACAAAAAATTTATAAAAAAAATTAATTCATATATATTTATATAAAATAAATACACTCTTTTTAATGAAATGCAAATATTTTTAATGTCTAATAATGCATATTATTGTATACTGGGTGTATTAAAACCAAATAGAATAAATGTGGTATGTAATTTTTAGTCTTAGAAATAACGAAAATTTTTTATATAGTTCATTTTCAATGTTAAACGAAATTAAATTAAATTCTTCTATTTTTCCATTAATAATCCAATTTTTTTTATTTCTTTGACCAAATATCACCACCCATACTTATTCTATTTGATAAAAAAACACCCTTTATATACACAGCTAATTCTTATCTCTCTTAATATATGCATATATTTATAATATTCTGCAATCAAGTAAATAAAGACATAAATATTTTAGAAAAATAGAAAGTGTAAACAATAATCAACTGTTCTTATTCAATATCTCCAATAACAGATTTGATTAAACAAAACCATAGTATCTGTATTTCTGACACCCGTTTATAATCTTTAATACCAATTCCATAGATCTATTTTCTTATTATTCTTTTTCTTATTAATATTTTGCTCTTAATTATCTATGCAGTTATACAATCTATTAGTCTTTCTGTCTACAATCACTTTTAAATTCTAAATCTTAATGTCTGTGAAGATGAACTTATATTTTCTTCACATTTAATTCATATCTTTATACATGCAGATATAGTTAAACTCAAAATTAGAAAATTTTCTATCATATAAGACCTTTCTTTGAGCACTTATTTCAATAAAATTTAAAGCATAACGAATCCAGCTTATCCATACAAAAATGCAAATATTTCCGACTTAAAGGTGAAAGTACATACATTTATTATTGACCAATACATTTAGACAAACGTGACAAGTCACAGAAAACCTTGTTACTGTCACCCAGATTTAGTCACGAATTCGCTCTTGCTCTTCTTCTCAAATTTTCATAACATGACCTTTAATATATAATTTCAATAAGTATTAAAAATTACAGAGATATGTATGATTCGAAGATATTATTCTTCAGTCAAGAAGTATCGAGAATTGATTACATTATAATAAATTAAAGATTATATTATAAAAATGTTGTGTTTAAACTAAAAATTGACATGTTTCAAAAACAATTTTAAAATATTGTTACATTGTATTAATATTATATAGTTCCCTGATATAGTCAAAGTATCAATTAGAATAAAATCTTTTAAAACCAAAAAAAAATTTTTAAAAAGTTTATTATTTAACTATTGATCAATTAGCCCGTTAAAAAACAAAATTATTATTAAAAACAATTTCATTAATTTTAAACTATATATTTTTTTTGATAACTTCGTGCCTTTCAGAACTGACGCAAGTGGTTTTTAGACCCTTTTTATAGTTAACTTTACGCCAACATAAGAGTATATTTGCAGAAATCGAAGCAAATAAGAATCTATTGATATAATATCCGAACTTTATATATGTCAAATATGTGTTTAGTGTACCGGAAAAAGAAATATATATATGTATATATATATATATCTATATGCATATATATAACATATATTGTCATAGATTGTTTTGAAACTCATAAAGCTTCACCAGCAGATTTATCTTATCAGTGCAACTTATATTATAACGCTAAAAACATGGGGGTCTATGCGTAGCAATTTGTTGCCAACTATTTCAACCTCTAACACGGCAAGATCTACATAGATTATCTAAATATTTGTATATCAATATTGGGGGGATATTAAAGTTCTCTGTAAATGCAAAAAAAAATAATTCGGTAAGCAATGATAGTACGTACAAATTTCTAAGTTTAAATAGACTTGAGCTTAGATATACAACTGCTTTCTGAACTAGTTATACATATAACCCGAAGTAAAATGTTTGTGGCGTGCGCTGAACCTAAAATTAGGTCGGTAACTGATATATTCTAACATTTCGTTCCAAAAGGCTGTAACTATAGATATTGTTAGAAAAAAATTACAACACCCACTCCTCTTCTGTTATTCATTAACATTTTAACTTTTTAAGTTTCGATTTGCTCAATTACATTCAAATCAATTATGAAATTTATTATTTACACATTTCATTGTACTACCAAATTTATTCACGAAAAGTTCATCAAAAACTAGTTTTTAAATTTTTTTATTTTTGATTATAACATTGTTTTAAAATTTTTTTTTGATTCTAATCTTTAAAATATGCATATTTAAGTATATTATTTTCTATTGTGATGACTGAGAAAATCAAACTCTATTGAAACATACCATTGTAATACAATAACATACAATTCTAGATAACATATAAAAAGATATTATTTTCAATAATTAAAATTCATCACATTTTATTTTATTATTTGAATTTTTGATAATTTTTTAAAAAGATAAATTTTTTGAATATAACAAATTATAAAATCTATACTATCATGAAATTTTAAGCTTATCGCACTCCTCTCTTGTTATCACTACGGCAACTAAAAATGTATTTACATTAATTAATATATATATTCATGAATATTAAGCAACAAATGACTTACGTGGTAATTTATGCAAATATTTATAACAATTATTATTCTCGAAAAAGCACTTGTTCTGATATTCAACACATTTTATGTGGTCCATAGTTGCAAACACTGGATCGTAATAATCAGTCCTACAGTCGATAACCAGACCACGCGAGCATCGTGATGGTGGAATAGGGTTAATATTTTCTTCTGACACGACTAATAGCGGCGCTATAAGCAACAGACAACCCAACCACACTGAAGTCATTATGAAACTAAATTTTTAATAAAAAAAATAATTCTGAAATTGATTCAGCGTGTGATTTTTTTTTTTTCAATTCATAAAAACGTATAGATAATAAAAAATTTTTTAAATATTTTTACGGGGAATTTTTTTTTAAGTCATAAGGAAATGGAGAATTTAAAAAAAAACTTCACACTTCAATGAGATAATCTCTCATAAATTGTATTTAAATAACTTATAACGACTTGAAATTAGAACAAAGAAATTGTTTTTCACAATCATTATATATAAATTTTTTTATTATTATTGTTATTTATTTTTTTATAAATATAATTATTAATTATTAAAAAAGTTTTGATAATAAAACTAGCAATAGTCCTAGAAATGTGCTAGTTTGGCTTCAAAATGCTGTATAAGTTTGCATATTAGTTCCGGCTTTTGGTGACAAGCTGAAAAAAAATTATATAAATAAGTAAGAATAAAATATATAGTATATTAATGAAGAAAACATACTATGACCCATTTGACAATTTTTGATGTCAAATTCACATTGATTTTCAAATTTCAGTAATTGACCATTACAAAGGCCGCAGACAGTACTTATGGTATTAGGGCAAGCCTTAATGCAAGGATCCGTTGCCTGGCACACACCAGCTGTTACTTTAGTGCAACCTAAAAAAATATATATATTTGTTTTATATATCTAAACTACTACAATATTAAAATTTAGACCTTTGTTTTGACAACTCCATTTTTGATAAGCACACATATTTTTAAAGTTTATTCTTTTACCAGGGCAATGAGCACATACTGGACTTGAAACATCAGGACAAACACGTGTGCAAGGATCCACTTCTGCTGGCTTACAAGCACCACTGTGTTGCAGAATGCATTCTAAAAATTCATAATATAATATAGTGACTAAAATTTTGTTTTGCAAAACTAAACTTACTATCCACTCCACAATTGCGATTCTCTAACATACACATATTACGGAAATTGGTGTTTTGTCCATTGCAAGTCGCACACACTTGAGCAGTTGTGGTAGGACAAACCTTAACGCAGCTACATGCGCCTTGAGATTTGAAGGTACATTCTACATATGAGGAAGATATATTAATCAAATAATATTTAAAGAAATTAAAATAATCAACTTACGTTGTGTTTCACAATTTTGTTTATTTAATAAACACAGATTTTTAAACGTTCTTTCTTCTTTTCCACATACACCACAAACTTGATTTTCAGTTGTTGGACACTCTTTACCGCATGCAGTTTGTGCTGGTGTGGTAGTTTCAAGATCAGTAATGGCAGGACAGTTCTTTTTCTCATCCTTAGTACAACCTAAAGCTAAATACATATACGAGTATGTCACTAAAAGCACCTAATTTATAACCACAACTATTCTCACCTGCACCATTACACCCAAAGAAACAATTGTTTTTGAAAATTCTTCTTTTCCCATCTGTACAATAGGTGCATACATAGTCAGCAACACTTCCACAGCTTGACACACACGTTTCAGTGGCTACAGTCGTAGTTTCGAGATCCGCAATAGCAGGACAATTCTTCTTCTCGTCCTTTGTACAACCTAAAGCTGAGCACATAAACGACTATATTATTTAATATTCCTTATGCAATAATGTAACTGTTCCCACCTGCACCGTTACACACAAAGTAACAATTGTTTTTGAAAATTCTTCTTTTTCCATCTGTACAATACGTGCATACATAGTCAACAGCACTTCCACAGCTTGCTATACACGGTTCAGATGCAACTGTAGTAGTGGCTACAGTTGTAGTTTCGAGATCCGCAATAGCAGGACAATTCTTCTTCTCATCCTTTGTACAACCTAAAGCTGAGCACATAAACGAATATATAATTAACATTTCCTCACGTGATACTATAACTGATCCTACCTGCACCGTTGCACACAAAGTAACAATTGTTTTTGAAGATTCTTCTTTTTCCATCTGTACAGTATGAGCATACATAATTAGTTTCAGTTCCACAACTTGCGATACACGGTTCAGATGCAACTGTAGTAGTGGCTGCAGTTGTAGTTTCGAGATCCGCAATAGCAGGACAATTCTTCTTTTCATCCTTTGTACATCCTAATGCTGTACACATAAACGAATATATAATTAACATTTCTTCTTGTAATACTATAACTGTTCCTACCTGCACCGTTACATCCAAAGTAACAATTGTTTTTGAAGATTCTTCTTTTTCCATCTGTACAGTATGAGCATACATAATTAGTTTCAGTTCCACAACTTGCGATACACGGTTCAGATGCAACTGTAGTAGTGGCTACAGTTGTAGTTTCGAGATCCGCAATAGCAGGACAATTCTTCTTCTCATCCTTTGTACATCCTAAAGCTGTACACATAGACGAATATATTATTAACACTTTTTCTTGTAATACTATAACTGTTCCTACCTGCACCGTTACATCCAAAGTAACAATTGTTTTTGAAGATTCTTCTTTTTCCATCTGTACAGTATGAGCATACATAATTAGTTTCAGTTCCACAACTTGCAATACACGGTTCAGATGCAACTGTAGTAGTGGCTGCAGTTGTAGTTTCGAGATCCGCAATAGCAGGACAATTCTTCTTCTCATCCTTTGTACATCCTAAAGCTGTACACATAGACGAATATATTATTAACTTTTCCTCATGTAATACTATAACTGTTCTTACCTGCACCGTTGCACCCAAAGTAACAATTGTTTTTGAAAATTCTTCTTTTTCCATCTGTACAGTATGAGCATATATAATCAGTGTCAGTTCCGCAACTTGCGATACACGGTTCAGATGCAACTGTAGTAGTGGCTACAGTTGTAGTTTCGAGATCCGCAATAGCAGGACAATTTTTCTTCTCATCCTTTGTACATCCTAATGCTGTACACATAAACGAATATATAATTAACACTTCTTCTTGTAATACTATAACTGTTCCTACCTGCACCGTTACATCCAAAGTAACAGTTGTTTTTGAAGATTCTTCTTTTTCCATCTGTACAATATGAGCATACATAATCAGTGTCAGTTCCACAACTTGCGATACACGGTTCAGATGCAGTTGTAGTAGTGATTACAGTCGTGCTTTCAAGATTTGCAATAGCAGGACAGTTCTTTTTCTCATCCTTTGTACAACCTAAAGCTAAGTATATAGACGAGTATGTCATTTTTACCTCTTAATGTAAAACCGAAATATTCTTACCTGCACCATTGCACCCAAAGTAACAATTGTTTTTGAAAATTCTTCTTCTTCCATCTGTACAGTATGAGCATACATAATCAATGTCAGTTCCACAACTTGCGATACACGGTTCAGATGCAGTTGTAGTAGTGATTGTACAATTACCATCTGAAATCTTCACACATTCTGTAATTACATATTTATTTAATTCAAAATAAACAAATGACGATAAATTTTCTGCCGTACTTGGAGCATAACAACCAAGAACACATTCATTCTCTAGTGTTATCCTTTCAGAACCACAATCTGCGCAAACAGGACTAATGGCAACCATATTGCAGTTCGCTTTGCAATTTTTTAAAATAAGAGGACAGTTCTCTTTGTCTTCTTGTTGACATCCTAATGCTTTATATAATTTTAATGAGATTTTTGTATCAGTTATAACAACTTAATATTCTTACCTTGACCTCTACAATTAAAGTAACATTCGTTTCTGAAAATTCTTCTTTTATTGTCCACACACATGGTACACACTTCGTGGATATATTGGTGGTCTTTACAGACTATATCACAATCAACGGGAGCCAGTGTTGAAATCTGCTGGATCTCACATTCTCCATCAGAAACATACTCACATGCTAAAACATAAACTATATTAGACACCAAAAAATTTTCAAAGATATTAAATTTTTACTTGGTGCATCACATTCCATAAAACATTTGCTTTCGAAAGTTTCCATCACTCCATTACAATTACCGCAAATAGGAGCAGCTCCATATCCGCATTTAATTCTACATAAATCAGTCGAAGTTACAGCTGTGGTTGTGATATCTTCACAAGTTCCATATGACAAAAACGTATACTCTTAAAAAAAAAGTAATCATTTATTTACGATAACATATCACAAAGTAATCTATCTTTTCAGTCTTACTTGGGATCTGACATTCCAAATTGCACCTATGGTTAAAGGTTTTCCTCTCTCCATACCTCTCTCCACATGCTGGTACAAATTCTTGTGGACACTCCGATTCCAAATTAGGTAAAAGATCTCCACACATCTCTTTCGGTTGCATAACATGTACTAAGATGAATTTGTCATTATATTTATGTTTCTATTAAATTAAGTTATATGAGATCAGCTTACCGTCAGCGTAACAATCGAATATGCATTTATTTTTATATACCATACGACTACCATCATTACGTAAGGCACAGATATATTCATAATCATGTGTGCAAGTTTTAATACATGCATTTGTTGATAACGCTGAAGTTGTTGAAGTGGCATATAAGTCCGAACATGCTCCATTGGAAATGAAAATGTAACCTAAAAATATACATCTAATATATCAGCCTAAATAGATGTTTGGTATTCTTACTCTCTTTGTGACAATCATAAATGCATTCGTTATCAAATGTTTCCAGTTGATTATTACGCATTCCACACACTGGACTCTTATCCATTGAACAAAGAACAGAGCATTCATCTAATACCTTTGGACAATTTTCTTTGGATGTGATATAATAATCTGAGAATGAGATTGAACATTTTTTATTGACATGAAGAAGAGAAAACATAATAAGCATAATTTACCTGCATCACAGTCGAGTTGACATAAGTTTTCAAAAACTTTAAAGGTACCATCTCTTCCCATACCGCATACCGCGCCAGTTGCTGCTGAGCATTTTGATATACAACTATTAAAATCAGTTTCAATTGGTTGCAATCCAGTACATGTATTACTATTTAAAGACGTGCACGCTAAGAAAATACATTTGAAAATAAATAAAATTAATAAAGACTATTTTAATTCTTACTTCCTTCTCGGCAGTTAAGGATACAAGGGTTCTCAATTAGTTCAAGTTTTCCATTACAAGATGCGCATATTGGATCATATTGAATCACATGGCTTTCGGTACAATTCCTCACACATCCGTTTAACAATTCAGGACAATTATCTTTTGGTATCGGAACACAATCTGAAATTATCAAATATAGTTGGCCTTTAATTAAATACCTATTTCCTTTATCCTATTCAAGAATTTTACCTAAATTCATGCAAGTTAAATGACATTGACTTTGCTGTATCTCAATTCTACCATTTGAACACATTGAACAGATAGGCTCATAATCATTTGAGCAGATATCCGTACATGTAAATGGCGGCAAGCTTGCTGCTATAACGGATTCTGTACAAACACCATCTGTTGGTGGATTACATGCTGCAAGTAACAAGTTTTAATTTATTTAATCAAATAATCATCGAACAATTAACTTACTATTCTGTCTACATTCTTCTACTAGACATCTATTATCATATGTTTCGGGAACACCGTTGCAAATTGCACAAACTGGGATTTTATTTGGTAGACACTGACTTTCACATAATTTTAATGTTTGTTCACAATTTTCTTCAAATGTCTCAAAACACTCTGAAACGGTAGTCATTTATTATAATAAAAGCTTAAGTGAAATTATTTATCATCTTACCATGTGCGTGACACTCAAATTCGCATCTGTCGTCGAAAAACTTATATTGGCCATCTGTACATAAAGTACAAACTGATATAATATCTTTTGGATTTTGAGAACAATTTTTAATGCAATCGTTAACTGATGGATAACTTTCAATTTGAAGACCGTGAAGACTTGTACATGCACCTTTCGAATTCGGAACCATCTCGCAGCCACCTTTAAACATATATAAATGTTAAATGTTATATTCCATTTTAAATTATGATTTCATTCTTACGATGCTCATGGCAATCTAAATGGCATATGCTATCGAACGTTTCTAATTGTCCCCTACAATTTCCGCATGCTGGTTCATATACGTTAGAACACTGCGACTCACATAAACTCAGAATTTCTGGACAGTATCCTTCTTCCACTTCAACGCATTCTAAAAGTTACATTTTGCATAATTTTCTATTTTATTATTAGCAAGAGAGTCAAAATATACCTCTACTTCTGCAATTAAATCCGTAGTCATTATCAAATTTATAATATTGACGATCAGTACAGAGGGCACAGATAGGATCATATTGATATGAGTAAATACTTGTGCACTGATCAAATCTATATTTTGCTATTCTAGTGCTGGTTCTTGTAGTTATTGCGGTATAATTTGTGCTGGTATATGAAGTATAGTTACTCCATGTTGTATTATTATTCGTAGTTGTTGTAGTTGTATATGTCACTCCGGTTGTAGCATTCGATTGTGGACCGCTAACGTGTGTCGGTATCATATTGTCACAAGTTCCATACGATATAAACGTGCATGCTGAAAATCAAAAGGAATTAAAGATTTATCATATTATATTTTATATAACAAGCAACTATTTCAGTCTTACGTGGTATCTGACATTCCAAATTACACCTATGGTTGAAGGTTTTTCTGTCACCATTGCAATCTCCGCATGCTGGTACAAATTCTTGTGGACACTCCGATTCCAAATTAGGTAAAAGATCTCCACACATCTCTTTCGGTTGCATAACATGTACTAAGATGAATTTGTCATTATATTTATGTTTCTATTAAATTAAGTTATATGAGATCAGCTTACCGTCAGCGTAACAATCGAATATGCATTTATTTTTATATACCATACGACTACCATCATTACGTAAGGCACAGATATATTCATAATCATGTGTGCAAGTTTTAATACATGCATTTGTTGATAACGCTGAAGTTGTTGAAGTGGCATATAAGTCCGAACATGCTCCATTGGAAATGAAAATGTAACCTAAAAATATACATCTAATATATCAGCCTAAATAGATGTTTGGTATTCTTACTCTCTTTGTGACAATCATAAATGCATTCGTTATCAAATGTTTCCAGTTGATTATTACGCATTCCACACACTGGACTCTTATCCATTGAACAAAGAACAGAGCATTCATCTAATACCTTTGGACAATTTTCTTTGGATATGATATAATAATCTGAGAATGAGATTGAACATTTTTTATTGACATGAAGAAAAGAAAACATAATAAGCATAATTTACCTGCATCACAGTCGAGTTGACATAAGTTTTCAAAAACTTTAAAGGTACCATCTCTTCCCATACCGCATACCGCGCCAGTTGCTGCTGAGCATTTTGATATACAACTATTAAAATCAGTTTCAATTGGTTGCAATCCGGTACATGTATTACTATTTAAAGACGTGCACGCTAAGAAAATACATTTGAAAATAAATAAAATTAATAAAGACTATTTTAATTCTTACTTCCTTCTCGGCAGTTAAGGATACAAGAGTTCTCAATTAGTTCAAGTTTTCCATTACAAGATGCGCATATTGGATCATATTGAATCACATGGCTTTCGGAACAATTCCTCACACATCCGTTTAACAATTCAGGACAATTATCTTTTGGTATCGGAACACAATCTGAAATTATCAAATATAGTTGGCCTTTAATTAAATACCTATTTCCTTTATCCTATTCAATAGTTTTACCTGAATTCATGCAAGTTAAATGACATTGACTTTGCTGTATCTCAATTCTACCATTTGAACACATTGAGCAGATAGGCTCATAATCATTTGAGCAGATATCAGTACATGTAAATGGAGGCAAGCTTGCTGCTATAACGGTTTCTGTACAAACACCATCTGTTGGTGGATTACATGCTGCAAGTAACAAGTTTTAATTTATTTAATCAAATAATTATCGAACAATTAACTTACTATTCTGTCTACATTCTTCTACTAGGCATCTATTGTCATATGTTTCAGGAACACCGTTGCAAATTGCACAAACTGGGATTTTATTTGGTAGACACTGACTTTCACATAATTTTAATGTTTGTTCACAATTTTCTTCAAATGTCTCAAAACACTCTGAAACGGTAGTCATTTATTATAATAAAAGCTTAAGTGAAATTATTTATCATCTTACCATGTGCGTGACACTCAAATTCGCATCTGTCGTCGAAAAACTTATATTGGCCATCTGTACATAAAGTACAAACTGATATAATATCTTTTGGATTTTGAGAACAATTTTTAATGCAATCGTTAACTGATGGATAACTTTCAATTTGAAGACCGTGAAGACTTGTACATGCACCTTTCGAATTCGGAACCATCTCGCAGCCACCTTTAAACATATATAAATGTTAAATGTTATATTCCATTTTAAATTATGATTTCATTCTTACGATGCTCATGGCAATCTAAATGGCATATGCTATCGAACGTTTCTAATTGTCCCCTACAATTTCCGCATGCTGGTTCATATACGTTAGAACACTGCGACTCACATAAACTCAGAATTTCTGGACAGTA
>NC_051847.1:175171706-175179976 GCF_002237135.1 Teleopsis dalmanni
ATTGACCTTGACACCAGCCTCGATGCAAACGGTTGGAGACCGTTCATCGGTGGTCACAGCTGCTCATACCAATACTTGATGTGGCCATTCGTAGCCTCAAAATTTCGGCACTGCTTTCAGTTAATTAAACACGATCATTTTGAACAGTTAGAGTTTATGAACTGCTCAATAGGGAAATTTTTCTTATCAGCAAAAGATACTTGCGATTGCTTGAATTACTTAAATTACAATTAAGTTAACTGGTCTAACGAAGCATAGTAAAAACCTTCTAAATTATACAAGTTTAAGTATTTTGTAATATTCTGAAAAACCTAACATAATTATTTATGATTATTTACATCTAACTGACCAAACTGTAGTATAGTTAATAATTATATTTATTCCTACTTATTTCTATGATATTAATATTTTATAGATACAATCAGGTGATAATTTCATAAGATATTAATCAAAATTGTTGATTAATCAAAAAAATTTTATAGTTGTATATTAATTAAGAACACTTGACAACTTATATCAAAAATATCCAAACCATAAATAAAACTACTGTAAGATATATCTCACTTTTTGTGATAATTATTAAAACATTTTTAGTGGATTTAATTTTTAAGTTTGACATGCTAATTTAATCATTAACTTTTAGATCTAATAATTTAATTTATTTGATTAGCAAATACTATTTTAATTAAAAGATACATATTTTAAATATTCTTTTTTTTGTGGAAAACCTTATTCAACGTGCAGTTTTGAACGATATCTTCAATGGGACTATACCATACACATATAAACGAAGTCAGTTTTTTTGTGAGGTAATTCACCTTCATTACATTTATTGTTTATTTAATACCACTAATTTAAATAATATAAATATGACAAAAATGTGTATTTCAGTATAACTTTGATTATTTTCAACTTATATTATTACCTATATGAGTTCATTACCCATAAAAATATAAGAATACTACAGCATTAACGACCAGTTGTGCAAACATGTTTACATTATGACACATGTGAGTTTATCTAGATTTACACAACAGTTATCAATTAACCTTTTTAAACTTGAATACATTTAATTTCCAAATAAAATATATATAAAAACAATCACAACTTATTGCTTGATATGAAGTTTAATAAACAATATTTAAAAGTATTGTTTCAAAAATACGTGTACCTCATGTTTGAGATAATCAGCATATCTTAAAATATGTAACCACATTTCATTAGAAAGATACGTAAAATCTTCATTATTTTCTATTTCTAACCATATGTTATAGTTTGTAAACTATGTTGTCAGATTTATGCTGTATATATAGACCAAGTATTGTAATAATTAATTATCTCTATTTTTCCCTATTTGTTATTAAATATCGTAGCTCATTGAATATTTTCTCAGACTTACTATATATAGGAAAATATATAGTAAGGACCCTGGAAAAGGTCCAAAGACACGCGGCGATGTGCATCACCGGTGCAATAAGAACAACTCCGACGGCAGCTCTAGAAGCTATACTAAACTTACCCCCAATTGATATCTTTGCCGAGAATATGGCGGCAAAAACGGCCGAACGGCTACGCATTACTGGGCAACTTACTCGAAGATCTTTCGGTCATAACGTTGTAAATCAGAACGCCACTCTTGATTCGGATTATATGATTCCGATCATGTACCCCGGAGCAACAATAAAAACTGTGATCGAAAACGAAGGATGGAAAAAAGGCATGGTGCCAAAATGCAACACCATAAATGTTTTCACAGACGGTTCAAAGATGGAAGTGGGAGTAGGAGCTGGCATATATTGTGCTGAATTGAGCATAAGAATGCCGTTTAAACTTCCCAACTACTGCAGTGTATTCCAAGCAGAAGTGTTTGCTGTTAAGAAAGCGGCGGAGCTTGTGTGTAGGGATGAAACCAGAAACTACTGCATAAATTTCTATGTGGATAGCCAAGCAGCCATTAAGGCGATCAAATCTTACTGGTCATCATCCAAAAATGTTCTAGAATGCAAGGAAGCTATAACAAGACTAGCCTGCAACCGCAGACTTTGTATGTACTGGATTCCTGGTCATAAAGGCATAGAGGGAAATGAGACAGTTGATGCTATTGCTAAAAATGGTGAAAAACTTTCAGAGGTACAAACGAGC
This sequence comes from Teleopsis dalmanni, assembly GCF_002237135.1. Lineage (NCBI taxonomy): Eukaryota > Metazoa > Arthropoda > Insecta > Diptera > Diopsidae > Teleopsis > Teleopsis dalmanni. The sequence continues at coordinate 175,173,849 of NC_051847.1, forward strand.
GAAGTACTTAGACCTCTGAAACAAATACATAAACTTCTGGACGAGCACATGATAAGGAGAGCAAAGGAAAGGTGGCGGAACTTAACCACCTGTAGAACAGCTAGAATTATGTGTAGGCACATATATGAAGAAAAATACACCAAGAATGTTATATCGTTAAACCGAAGGAACTGTAGAACATTAATTGGTGTGTTGACAGGTCACTGTTTGGTTGCATCACATGCCAGAAAACTAAACCTAATTCACAACGATGCTTGCAGAAAATGCAATGAGCCGGATGCAAAGGAAACTCTAGAGCATCTGATGTGTAATTGCCCGGCTCTCTCGAGAACTCGACAAAAATACTTGGGAGCTTTCAGTTTTGCAGGACTGGAGTACATACCTGAGGTTTCTGTTGGAATCTTAATAAATTTTGCTAATGAAACGCGCATCTTAAGTGATGCTTACAATCGCTAAAACAAGACTCTGATCTGGTATAGCAATGGACCCTAGTGGTCTACGCGTGGCCTTTATGGCCTGCCAGCATAATCTAATCTAATCTACTATATATAGACGAGATAATTTTGGTATATCTTGTCGTTTGTTGATTTGGGAATTCCATTTGAGGATTTGCTTAACACATATTATCATAGGATAGTGTTCCTTAAGTAGTGTTCCGGCTATTTAAATGTCTTTCTTTTTATTCGAGCGTTGATATTTTTCTTATTTGTTCTAACATTTTATTTGAAATATTGCCGGGACATCATTCCTTCAATATATTGTTTCAGCAATGCTTATTTGAGCTATTTATTTTGAGATTCATCACATGTTATAGTTCGTAACTAAAAGTTTTCAAAAGGAGGACCTATAAGAGGATCCAGGATCTATAGCAGGATTCGTAACAGGAAAATGAACAGCGTAAGTATTTCAGGAATGAATTTCTATTATTCACCATAATTGTCATATATACACACTAACCATAAACGCTATAATTGTCTATGACGTGGATTCAAAAATTCAAAATGTTTTGACAGTCGTTTTTTGGTTGTATATATTTTACAACATATATTCAGGCAGTAATATAATACCTTTTACCAAAATATATCAAATATCTATACTGTCTTCAAATCAAAGTCGATGTAAACTGAAGTTGTTAAATATAATAATATACTCTATAAAATACTGATATTCTGTCATTATTCTGCTGTGATTGAAGATTCGATTAAAATAATTTAAATAGAATAATTAATTAAATAATATTAAAACATAATTATATGAATAGTTTAATTAATAATAACCATTTACTTATTGAAATTACGGTTTATCACCAATAAATTCTAATTATTATTTAGAGCTATTGAAATTATTTGTTAATTTCATTGACAGAAAAAATTAATTAAAATTTCATTACTTATTTTATACTCTTTATCTTCCTCATTCCTACAAAATTACTGTTAATATCCCAAAATACCTCATTAATCACATTTCATCTTGGTCTCTCATGATGCTCAAATCGCTGACCTATTATTTATTAATTCAGATTTGAGTTTTGATTTTTGCATTGAAAACTATATATAATTAATTAATTTATTTATTTAAAAATAATTATTTGTTTAAATAGGCGATTACCATATTGGAATACAACTACTATTCACTTCAATGACTTGAAGATGCCACAACTTTAACACGGAAACGATGATGTTATAAGCTATTTACACTTTTCGAAAACCAGTCGATGGAGTTTTATAAATTTAAACAATTGAAATTATATGATTTTAAAGAAAACGTCAATACACCTCAATTATTTAAATTATTGAAAGTGAAATGTTGCATAAAATATTGGTTTAGCAACATTCAACAATTGAAGTCTGACAGCTGTACCCTTAATTATGGGATCAGTGTGTTATTCGTATTCGGAGCCTCGTTTGTAGATATATTGAATTACAGTCATGTCACTTAAGATGTTAATTTATATAATATATTATTAATTAATATAGGAAGAAATTGTATTAAATAAAGAAAGTGTGGTAAAAATGTAATTTGTGCGAAATGATTGGAATAGATAAAGTGAAAAAAAGATCACTTCATTTATATGATATATATGAGATCATTTTTAGAAATGCGTAAGTTTACGTAATTATGGAATACGTAATTAAGCTGTATAAATAAAATTTTAAATAAAAATGTTTATATGGTTTTATTAAAATCAATAAACTATAATATACTTTTATTATATATACCTTGACTTATGAACTATTATTAATTATTATGTATATTACTTTTTTATGTAAAGATTATTTTAAATAAACCGACAAATAGGATAATGTTTATACTCGTATAACTTAAATGGCTTTTATATAATTCAATTGATCTCTTAATATTACTAACTTATCGATAATAAATTATATAATTACTATTCTATCCTAATTTCAACCGAATTTCAAAACTCTCTTATTTGCCAACACCATATATCGGACACAAAGTGTGACAGATGCTTCAAGTGTCTTACCATCACTCGCTAAAGTTCTACCAAAACTGATATCAATTTAAATGCATCGTTTCGTTTACTTCTTTTATAGAAAAGCACATAATACAATAAAACAGTTTGTTATTATTAAATTATTATAATATTTCAAGTATAAGCTTAAAAGTATTATCTGAGAGTTGTACAATGATTGTGGGTCAGAATACAATATTGTTCAAAATCTTCATGGTATATAAATTCTTGATATCGATCATATTATACACTGTTTTCCCCTTAATTCGCACCGTACAACTACAAACTACTTCCTAAACTGACAATGACAAGTAAAGGACATCATTCCGATACCATTCCATTATTCAAAAATCTCTGTCTAACATACTAAAAGCAATTCCGGCTGTACAAAACTGAATCAATTGAAAAACTGGTTGAGTGTTTCATCGCTATGTTGAATCGGAAGTAGACCATTTTTTTCAATAGCCAAAATGCCAATAGATTAGTTTCATCAGTTCTGGAAGCAACTATGTGAATGAAACCCATTTAGTTAATCCTAACTTTTCTTAACAATCCATGGTATTGTTTACATTTATATTTTTGTATTGTTATTATTTGACATGTCGACATATGTATTCGACATGAATGAGCTACAAAGCTGTCAGAAATAACTATATATATTTAATTCTCTAAATTCTAGGAGGAACATATGACCGTAACAAATAACTTCCACTCGATACGATTGGTGGCCAATAGCTTCAACTCTCCCCAGCCTTTCCGCATGTGTGACATTTCCGTGTCGGTTTGTCCTCTCCAGGTGAGAGCAGGTCTGCCCCTTTTTCTGCTACCCATCGGGTTCCACTCAATCGTCATTCTTGTGGTGTCACCAGTCGGTCTACGCAAAAGTGTGACCGATCCATTCCCATTTGCGCTTTTTAATTTCGTTTCTGATAGGTGTTTGCTGAGTTAGAGACCATAGACAATCGTTTAAAATTGTATTTGTCCAAAATACTTTAACAATTTTGCGTAATAACTGATTGATGCTGTTTTCCGTAGTATTCCAGGATTAGCATCCATATAGAAAGCTATATTTTATGTTGAAGGTAAATATTCGTATTTTTGTCCGACGCGATAGCTGAGATGATCTCAGACTTTATTTAAGCGACCAAACGCTTGTTTTGATTTCTTGATACGGTTGTCAATGTCCGCACTGGATCCACTATTTTTTGATATGATGTTTTGATATAATGCAGAAATAATTATACTTTATCTTAATTATCTTGATTAACTGTCAAAAAAGGTATCCATAGTACAGTAGCTTTTATTTAAGAGTAAAGAATTGAACTTCATTCAATACAACAATAGATTAGCTGACAAATAATACTCTTAATTTAACAAAAGAATGTAAGAATCTTGGGAAAAAAGATATATTCCGAAAAAAAGTTTAGATATGAAATAAATGATAAAAGATGATAAAAGATATAGAACATAAGACATAAAATATAAGATATAATATAAGATATAAGACGTAAGAGAAAATATAATGTATAACATGAAAGACTTGACATTATAAAATGTATGAGATAAAAGATATTATATAATTATAATCTATAACTTAGAAAAGAAAATATAACAGATAACAGATATCTATGAATATATCAGATATATATAATATAAAAAATCATCATAATAATACCTTGAAGATGACTGTAAAATATATGTAGTAGAAATATTGGTGTAAATAAATAATTTTTTAAAAAAATTATTAAATTTAACAATTGACCAATTAGTCCATTTCAAAAACAAAAATTATTAAGAGTATAAGATATAAGATACACGTTTTATGAACAAAAGGATATAAATTTCTTAATTCAACCTAGATTTTCTTTTTATTTTTCCTACGGTGGACTTAAAAGTCACTGCTTAACAATTTCTATAAGAATTTCTGATTCTAAGCTTCACATTTGGCAGGACCCGAGTTCGATTCCTGGTACTTGCGGTCTCAAAAATAATTATTTACGAATAATTAAATACAAGAATTTTTACCAAGACCACTGATGATGGGTATATGATGGCAATACTCGAAACAGCTGTATGGTCAGCCAAAAATTCAATTAATTAAAATAATAAATAAAATTAAAATTTTTGTTGTTGTAGCTCACTACAGTTCGAAAAAACCTCTTTATAAGAATTTGTCTAAATATTTTTGGACGGAAGTATAAAAATTCTACTTAAAACAAATTGTGTAATTAACATTTCTGTTAATTAAAAAAAATTTGTCTCTGATGTAAGCAAAATAAAGTTAAATCATAAAAAAATAAAAACAAAAAAATAGTTACAATATTTTTTGCATTTTGTCACGAATTTTTTACTTTTGAATAAAATATAAATTAAACACGATTTTTAATATTTGCACAGTTCGAATTCAGCATTCGTTTTTACAACAATTTATTCTATTAATTTCATTTAATAAAAAAAAAATCTTAAAGGTCAAAATGAAAGTAATTATTAGTCTGATTTGCTTCACTTTTATTTGTGCACTAAATGCATCCTCGAATATTGCCATGAAAGGCGTACGCAAGTGTCCACAAACATGTGACAGGATGTTCCGTTGTGATCCTTACTTCAATGGTCCACCAACATGGGCTCTTGATGCTGGAGTTTGCAAACTCTTCAAAAGTAATTGCGTACTTGATAGTGAAAATTGTCAACGTCAAAATAAATGCATTCCAAGTAAGTAAATTTTTGAGTACTTTGGGTTCATTTAATTGTCAAAAATTTAAAAATCAAAAAATTATTTCTAATAATAACGTTTTTGTGCATCTTATAGAATTGATGAAGACGACTAAAGAAATTTGCCAGAAATTTTGCAGTACTTGTGAAAATGTGCCAAAAAGTCCAGTATGTAGCATTTTTTCCAAAATCACAGTAGAAGGTGAAATGAAAGATGATTTTGAAACATTTAGCAATCAATGTGAACTCGACAAATGGAGCTGTCATAATGCTTATGGTAAGTACTCAAATAATAAATCTCATAAACTAATAAAGTATCTTGATACATTTTTTTAAAAAAAAATGTTTATTTTATAGCTTACATTTACGCTACCAATGGAACGTGCCCAACAATATCTAAAAATTAAGCTGATTAATCAGATATGGACTGAAGTTCTGTTCCACTTTTAATAAAAGAATAGTTTATTGTATATATACATATATTAAATTCCATAGCTCATATTATAGCATTGTTAATTATAAAACATAAATAAATATTACTAAGTAACTTATATTTAAATGTTTTGAATTAATTTACAGAATTATTTTTTGCTTAAATCAAATTTTGTACTTTTTAAATATGTTATATGAAATTATTACACTAAAGATACTCTTCCTATTTGAAGGAATTATCTTTGATTTATGTTCCAGAGTGTTCGAGCATTGCGGTGTTTGAGCAAATAATGTACACTATAGGCCAAATATTTAGATGGAATATTTTATATGAGTTTTTTTTTGTAAAAGACTTTCCTGGTCAACTGTGCCTTATTTGCAATCTGATTTCATAAAAACAAGCTCAGTTTTCAACCAAAAAATAAGTAGATCACCAATTACACAATTACAATTAAATATAGTCTATTTAAATTACACTTGAGTTAGAGTTGGTTTATCAAAAGCTTCC
>NC_051847.1:175180076-175197272 GCF_002237135.1 Teleopsis dalmanni
TTTATTGTTTAATAATAAAATTACTTGTGGTCTATGTGACTTACTTCAATGCTCATATGTAATTTCTTTGGACATGAAGAAACGCATAAACCTAACTTGAACTTGGCAAAGTTAATGAACACTTGATTTTATTATTGTATGAATGATATACATTGTACTTAATGCTTTTATTACAATGTAAATTATTAAATAATTATGTGCATTTTTTTTATTAAAGTATTTGACTACATATTTAATTGAATTAATTAAACCGTGCGGCGTTAAACGGCACGCATAAAATGAATTTACGGTTTCTTTAATGCGGATCAAGGCTGAGCATTTCTTTGTAGAGTGAGTGAGGAATTCATAATTTTTGCAATATTTGCAGTGTCGGTCGGTCGGTCAAAGTAATTTTAACCAAGTTTATCCAAGTCATGTGATGTGAAGTGTTTTCACTATCTTTCCTTCCAACCTCTTCATATACAATCTTGCAATGAAATAAAGATACAAACATACATTGAATTAGAGATACAAACAAATTCACATATTTTGCACATTGAATGATTCACTAAAATAATAATAATAATCATAAAAAACACTAAATTGTTGTTGCTAAATTTGATCTGAATTTCAAGTTTGGACGGTGAACAATTATTTTATGTTGAGTACGTCCGTTGCATAAAATAACATAAAAACTTGTAGCTTTTCGCCATGTGATTTTGACTTTTGCTTACCTCTTGCGCTAAATAATTACAAAAAATTGCTACAATTTATCTGCAAATTTTTGGTGAGGTCCACGTCTCTTCCCCTCCAAAAAGTGAGATTCATAGATTTCCTTGCATAGAAACTGAAAAAAATCCCAACGCGTATTTGGTTCGATTTCTGCTGAATTTTTTTATCTTGTTTTTAGTTTCAATATTTTGATTGGTGTGCTGTGTGGTACTTGGTGTGGATGGGTTTTGATGGGTTTGATGGATTTTGTTGTGCTTAAGAGTAATTCAAAATAATCTTTTGTCAAAAAATGAAAGTGAAATCTTTGATGAGTATCAATTTGGAATGAGTTTAAAAGCTTTTATTTAATTGTTTTACATTTTAAAGCGTTTCGTTTATATTCGTCCAAATCCGATTTAGCGACAGTTACAAATAATCACAAGATATATATTTTTTTGGGGAACACTGAATAATTTTTTAAATTTCGTATTTAAAAAATTTAATTGCAATACATTTTTTTATGATTAAAACAATTTTGTAAGAAATATGGATTTTGGGCTTGTTAAATATTTATTAAAAATTATTAATCTACTCTTTAATAATAACATTTCTATATTCTTCTAAAAGATGAATGTTTATGTTGGTTGGTTTCTCTGGCTAATCAATAACATAATAGCTGAAATATCTATATTTCAATAGTGTTAGAGTAAAGTTAGATTAAGTAAAATAAACTGAATTTTTCGCAAAGATTTTTAAACGTTGATGAAAAGTAGGTCCAGCTCTCCGAATAAAAAAAACAATAAAAACAATTAATTGAGAAGTCTAAATGATAGCGCTTATGATCATCATATGACATATCAGGAAAATGTTATTAAAAGCTGTTGCCTATAAACGTGATGTTTCAGAAATATAAATTAAGAGGTTTTTTTTGAAAAGTAGTGAACTACAACAACAAAATATCATTTTAATATAATTTTAATTAATTGAATTTTTGGTTGACCATCATCAGTGGTTTTGGATATAATTCTGGTTTTTAATTATACGTAAATAATATTTTGAGACTAAAAGTAGTAACATAGGAATCGAAATTGCGACCCGTCAAATTTGAAGCTCAGAGTCAGCGCTCCTTAACTAACTGAAACAAAACCGTACTTGACTTTTATGCTATATTGATTTTTTTACTTACTTATGCGACTTATATAAACGTATTTCAACCTTGATTGCGTCCAGTAGCTTCTAACAACTGGCTGAAGGCATTGTTTAGAATAGTAACATAAGATAGAAAGTATTGGGGAAAATATTATTGAGAAGATTACATTTACTGACGAAATCGAACTTTGTGATATAATCTAAATATTCCATAAACAATATGAAAAAAAAATATTAAAATATTTTAAAAATTTTTCTTCATATTAGAAAAAATTTTTTAAATACTTTTTTTTATTTATTTTCTACTAACATTATAATCTAAATATCTTAAATATAATACTTATTAAAAAAATTATAAATTCTTTTCAAAATGATGAAATTTTCCAATTCGTATATGTAATAATTGAAAGTTGACAGGCTATAAATTATTATAAATAATTACGCAGTTATCATATGAGTATTATATAGGCATATACTGACAGCTTGCACTATATGTTATGAAAATGGTTATTTTAGATACTTCTTGAACATAGAAGCTAGGAAGTCACTTATTTTGGAATTTGATAACTATTTATAATTAATTTTTATTTTCTGTATTACACTTATAGTCCGTATCAATCCATTCACAAATTCATATGCTATGAAATTTAAACCAATCTAATTATATTGTTAGAACAGATATAGTATTGCCATTAATGCCATTATAAATTTAGATTCTATGAAGGCCATTTCGAAAAAACGCACTAAATATTTGATGTGATAATAACAATTTTAAACGAGATTTACAAGTCATTAAAATGTGGTTTAATCAGTTGCGTTTAAATAATCATGCACCTTGCATTTATATTTAGTAGGTATGGGACAATCAGTCAATCCAAAATCCTACATTATTAGTTTTTATATTCGACAATTCACTGAGCAAATGCCTCAATTTGTGTTATGAAAAATGTTCGCAAAATAAGAATTGTTAAAAAGATACTTAAAATTGACCACAGAACTTGAAAGCATTTTAACGAAGATAATAATCAAGACAACTGCATTTGATTAGGTTGGCGTTTATCCGTTACGGACTTCATGTTAACAGTAGCAACCTTCAAAAATCATAAAGAAAAAATTTGGTGCGCGAAACCGCATGGACAGTTCAGCACCCGAACCGATATTTTGGCGCGGCAATGCGTTCACTTTTGTGTGTACCTGTACAATATAATTAAATGTCAAAAGCGATTGTTAAATAACATTTTACTATAAAAATTGTTAATTCATCAAATACAATGTCCGTCCAAAAATTATGATCCAATAGAGAAATAATTAATTTTGAATTTTTCTCGTGAAGCCAAGAGATCAGATCAATGTATTTTTTTTTTGTTTCAAGACAATCTCTTTATACTCAGACTAAATGGGAACCTAAATTTAATTTTATGAGATTAAGTTATATTTATTAAGTCAATATTTTTAGTAAACTCAATTGACTTTATCAAAATTAGTTCCATTTTACAAATTTTATTGAATTACCTATTAGCGATTAGTTATCGTTCATAGTTTAATTTGCACGACTGTATCGTAAACTTATTATTAATTAATTCACTTTGTGGAGATGGTGTTGTTTGAGAAGATAGAATTCACATTACGAATTTTTGTCCTCCATTCTTCATTCATTTGAATTAATGTTGTGGCTGTAATATGTACTGGTCATACGGAAACGATTTTAAACACAAAATTTAATAATTAATTATAAATTTGTTTGAATCTTCAGTGTTTTCATTGAATGGCTTTTTATATCAAAATTTCAAAAGATCTCATTAGGCTCAGGAAGTGAGTTATTAGTTATGGCATTGAGTCATATTATCAGTAATGCATTAATAAATGCACCTATAGATTCTCGCCGTAATACACCCAAATACCACAATTTGTAAAAATTTTTTGATGAAAACGAAATATTATATCTTCAACTAATAGTAAATTCGAATAGGAAGTCATGTCAGGTAGGCGCGGTTTTTTCATAATGTTGTCATATAGGAGATCAATGGTTATTGACGTGTAAAGTATTTGCGTGCTATCAAAATACAAGTATGCAAGATAATTAAATAATGTGAAAAATGATCATACAGATTTCAAAACTCTTCTCAAAAGTAAATATGAAAAACTTAGACGAGAAAGAGAATATTGTTGAAGTTTTAAAAACCTGGTCAACAGTTCTTCGATATACTTCCATTTTCTTCTTTTGATTTCAGGTTATCCAATTATATATCATTTATTTGTATTTAAATTAATAGGTTTTATTCTCAGAAATATGAAACTAAAGAATTATATATTCCAACGTATCTACTTAACAATCTAAGCGCATCTTGCACATGATCTGCCTGTATATATACAAATACTATTATGCGAAATTGAGTCCCATTAGTTTACATTTTCATTTACGAACAGAGAAATGGAAACCCTGCCAGCTTAAAAGCCAGCATTTAATAGATTTGTTGTATGAGACTGTCTGTCAGTCAAGTTTTAAAAGTTTTCTTTTCAATGCATTCGGTATGTGTTGAAAAAAACTATATAGATTACGAGATCCTATATATTTGTAAAGAAGAAATATTTATTTTTTAGTTGGTATGATTATTATAGATCAAGACTTCGCGAACACACACAACTTCGTATCTTAAAATTAAATAAATGTTGTTAAAAGTAAAGAAAAATTAATAAATAAAATAGATTAAGCAGTAGTTACAGTCCTAGTATTTTGTAGGATTCCAATCTGAAGAAGACAATTTATTATAACAATATAACCACATGATTACACCGAACCACAAAGATAGAGGCAAATGGTAATGCTGTTTAATTACACGATAGGTCCAATACCAATTTTACTAAAATTTTGATTTTAATCAACATACAAGTATACAAGTATATTAGTTGATATTTTTTGAAGAATAGGATCTGAGATTACTTAATATAGTTGAACAATTTTTAAAACCTATGTTTTTTTTTGCGTTTGTCCAGTCCAGTTAATGTCAATAATTTAAAAAAAAATTATGTCGTAACAAATAGTCATAGTAAATAGTAATATTCATAGTAATGATTATACATATATACAAACATAGTTCGCCAATCATCAAGGGGGTTTCAGCTCCTCTATTTTCTCTTCTGGTTACGTCGGTTTCTGGATTACTAGAAAGTTATTGGTTGTACACTTTTTGTTCCTATCTGTATCTGTATTGTTCAACAGAAGAACTTTTTGGTATTTATAAGACATAATGCATACTATTCAGTTAAGGTTTATTGGGAAATACTATTATTGTAAATAAATCGTGATGTATTAATATACAATGCTTTATAGTAAATATGAATTGATCTATATACACCATTAGTTACAAAAAAAAAGCATTGCATAATTATTAGTAAGTTAACTGAGTTTTAATTGATTCTAACATAAACAATTTTATTGACTTCTTAGTTAGATGACAACAATTGTGAATAAAGAAGATTTTTATGGTATGTACTTCACAATCCAATAAGCAAAGTGAAGTGTCCATTTAATCCTAAGTCCAGTCATGAATCAGTTAAAGTGAAGTAGCAGTATAATCGCCTAAAGTGGAAATGTATAAAAAATGGTAATTACTGCTAACTACTGTCGGTTAAACAATATAGATAAAAAATTACTGATACTATCAGTTAATCGATCTTTAAAATGTCTTTTATTTTTATAACTCAAGTAAATAAATTTAATTCTTAAAAATTTAAATTTAATTCTCGGTAATGACATTGAAACAATCCATTTATATAATTAAAGGTAATACAATAAAGTTTATTTTTGTAAATAAAAGTTTATTGGATTAATCTGATATAAATTTTCTTAGGTGAGTTATATGGCAGAAAATAAAATATTATGACGACAAATTAATTTATTCAACTGGCAACAGGCGTTGCTTATATATTTGTGATAAATTACCATCAATTTAGTTATAAATGAAATAAATGTTGAATAAAATGTATTTTCAGTAAACTTTGACTTTGAATTATTCTAAAGATTTAAAATATTTAATGCTTGTCAATTATTTGTGAATGAAGTGCCACTTTGCAATTTTAATGCATATTAAATTCGAATAATTTCGTTGATTGCAATTTAAGTGTCAAATGTTAAGAGTTTAGAAGCAGCAAAGACTAGACTGAAGTCTTTTGTCAGTTTACGCCTTTTTATGCTGCAAATGTCAAAATATCGGCTGGAAAATCTGAAAATTCAGCACGCGATAATCGTGTACGCTCAAGTCGTAGGCGCAATTATGGCCAATCGGCGGTGGAGTTGGCTACCATGAACATTTATGGACTTAATTAAATTGCAGAAAAATTCCTATGGTTTTTTTAACTACGGTTTAAAAAATAAAATATTTTTATTTCGCAATTTGTTTAATGCTGAAAGTTAGAGTCAATAAATCCAGAAAGTTAGTATTTAAACTTATTGAGTAGTTAAATTTTAAACTAGGAATCAAAATAAAAGAATACTTTGAATTGTTAGAATTGACAAGTTAAAAGCAATAATAATATCCGATCCAGCTATATAATACTTCACTATACATATCAATTGAAAAATGTGTTAAATCCACTTTTTTGGAGTTAAAAAACTACCAAAGTAAATCAAGCATTTTAAAACACTTCATATTTGTTGCAGTTTATATGTCAGAATAATGTTAGATACAAACAAGTTGCGTGAAAAAATTTTTATTTTTCTATATAAGTTATATGCTTTTGGTAAAATACCCTCGATTCACTTATTAAATATAACAAATTGATTTGTAATATAACTTAAATTTAATTATAATTCTACAAATTTATGCAATGTCAGTATTTCAGCGAAATCTGTGGGTTTAGAGTTGTTTAGATATAAATTAAAAGCTTTTTCAGTTCAATTCGGGTCAAAAATATTTTACAAAGAAAACAAATACTACACTAAATTTAAAATGTTTTTTTCCTCCCCCCTTTCTGACGTAACGATTCCCAGTACCCACCCTGAAGACCTTGTTCAAGCCTTGCGCCACCGCTTCCCCCAATACCTTTACTGCAATGAGTGGTACCGAAATACCCACGTCTTCCTCCTTTATAACCGTGGCTTTCGTGACTTCGGTACAAAGTTTACCACTAATCTCACCCCGACGCTTGTGCTATAACCCCACCCACTTCATTATCACCCAATTTCTCTAAATTATGCCAATCTCTCTTTCTGGCGCAGATGAACTTAACCACTAGGTATTAAGCTTATCTGTTCCCATCTCTCTCCCATGATTACTTAAATCAAGTTTCCAAACTGCTGTGGAAATCTTCTTCATTCATTCCTAAGAGGTAATTTTAGACTTTCAAGTCTGAATTTGACAAGGATTAGTACCTCTCTGCTTAAGTACCATTTTTAGGATATTGTTTAGTAATCTACGCGACAAAATTGACTACTCGACCTTACACTTATATAAAAGCTGTCGATAAAAATATTTATTAGGTCACTATCTTGCTTTTTTCAAACAAAAAGTCAACTCCCTATGAGACTCAAAGTAGTAGATTTTGGCTAAATTTTCCACAGTTAATGCAAAGGCTTAGCATTAATAAAAAATGGTTTACTTAAGGTGTTTGACAAAATAAAGTGACTTAAAGGCTTAAAGTAACTTAAGGTGATTACAAGCCTTGAGTCATGGTTTTAACAGGACGTACTTAAAGAGCTTTCTAATCATCAATTAAGATAAATACCCATGTAATGAATGAACATCTTAAACCATTCGTCATCTGTTTTATGACTATCCACAGCATAGTTCAACGAGAAATTAACATTAATTATAATGTAAGCAATATGAAATCCCTGTGTTTGACTACCACAAAGTCTTCTTTAATAGCATCTCACCAATGGATTTGTAAAAGTCACTATTAGTAATCTCGAAATATTCAACGGTTAGTAGAGCATAAATACTTATATTTAGTTCAAAAACGTTTTAAAATTCGTTTTAAATCATTTAAATAGATTAATTTTAATTTAATAAATGGTTTATATATTACTTTTTTATACATTTTTTTATATATTGTTTCTATATTACAATTTTAAATAAAGTTTTAAGTTAAAAAAATTTTAACTCTAAATTAGAAGAATGTACCATTCAATAGGATGGTCAGCATTGAGAGGCAAAACAGCAATAAATTGTTCCCATTTTTTTCTGTGTTCAGTATTGCAATAATAACAACATTTATAATTATGAAGTATAGTAAAGTAAATATAAGTTTGTAATTAACTATAAAATTATTGTATGCTAAATCAATATAACAACAGGGATGTTTATGTCAGAAATGAATTTCGAAATTGCCTAAAACCATAATCAAACAAATGACAGAAAATGAATTCAAAAAAGAACAGTTTTAAAGTAATGTATATTTACTTTAAAATAATTTCAATATCCACTCTTGGGCAAAATAATTTAAAATTTGAACTTTTCAATTTTTTTAATTGAACGCATTTTTAAATTCACTAAGTACGGGCACAAATCGCTATAATCGCAATCTGTAAGATACAATATTTAAGCATTAGAGTACTTATATGATAGAGTAGTCATATATGACACTTATATGACTGGGTGTAAGACTGATAAACCTGCAGTGGTTAATAAACAGAAATTCGCAAGTATCAATCAGCAGTGAATTGTCAATTTACTATACGTCTTTGTACTAATCTGGACTTAGGATATGGAATTTTGAGCCACTACAGTAACGTCATACTACGTCAAAATGATTTAAAAATTATACATTATATTATTCTCTTATTGTATCTATTTGCAGAGTTCCAATGCTCACTTATTATTGCTTTTGCTGCATTTACTACTTTTTATTGCATTTTTTATCTTCTGAAGTTTATTTGTAGTCACACACGTCTGAGCATAGAGTGTATCTAGATAATTAATTATTCATTTCGTTTGTTTATAGCCATATTATTTATATTGTTTACACTCTATGACCTATAAAAGTATCATTTATACTTGCCGCAGTTCAGTTTAATCAACCGGTTAAATGAGTTGTGACTGGCAACGGTCTAGACTGTAGACACCTGGTTAACAATGACGTCAGAATGTGGTCAATTTGTGATCGCTTGATTAAAGAAAGCCTTTATGTGGTAAAATTATTGAGTGACTTTTTTATTCTTAATAAAAAATACTAGTAATGATTTTAGTTTAAACATTTCGAATAAAAAGCTAAAAGTGTTGACTTATAGTTAACTAATTAGATATATTTAACGTTAGTTAATTATATTTAATTTTTTTTTGAACAATTTATTATATATTATTTAGTTTAGGCTAGCTTAATTGTTAAAGCCAATTATTATTAATAAAACAAGAATAAAAACAAAAATCAAATTTTATTTATCATTTTTATCTGACGTTTCGTTGGTTTTGTCAATATCTTCAGGAGTACAATGTAGTCGTATTTTATATACGAAAGCAATTATGAACATAATTACGTAGTTATATATAAACTAAATTTTTAATATTATTTATTGTTTTTAGAATTAAAATAAATAGGGATATCCTTACTTAAATCTCATAGGAACATTTAATTTTTTATAGTTCTGTGAGCTGACTTTTTGAATTTTATTTAATGGTATGAAATAGTTATATTTTATATACAAAAGTAATTAGAACACAATTAGGTTATTATGTAATTGTATATAACTAAAATTTAAAAAATTCTTTATTGCTTTTAGAACATAAACAAATAGATATATCCTTGCAAAAGTTTTGTAAGAATACCTTCTGCTCAAAAAGTATCCGGATTTTGTTGTTTGTTAACTACTCCTTAAATAATAGACCTTTTTCAAAAATCTGAGTACTTTTTGAGCAGGAGATATATCATTTGGTCCTGTTAACTGGCTTTTTTAATATTATTCGAAATAAATTTGTAGAAAATCAAAAGAAAGTTAAAATTTATATGTAGAAAATTTTATATGTAAATATAAATTAGATTTAAAACACTAGTTATTGCTTTTAGAATTTTAACAATTTATTTCAAATATATTCACATTGAAAGTTTTGATATTTAAAGTTTCAGTTTTTGCTCTTTACTCGCTAACAATATCTGCATTTACTATTGTATTTCTTGAAGTAACGCATAATCCGCAGCTATATACCATAACTTCACTTATTTATTTCAAATTGTTGTTTTTAATTAATTTTAAATACCATTGTTTGTAAAACACTGCTATATAGTCAGCTCAGGAATTCACTTCATTAAAAACTGAATTTTTATCTTTGGCTATTGTGCAACAATTGTCATTATTTCTATGGATAGGAAAATATTTTATTATAAGACGAAAAATTTTTATTTAAAATAAATTTTAATTAAACTACTGTTTATTTTTTTTATTGGATATTAGATATAATAGAATTTTTGGTTTTAAAAATTTTTCAAATGCTACAACTTTTTCCATTTTTTTCTAATTTTTATTTAAAAAAGTTTAAATAAATCTACTGTTCATTTTCTTTATTTGATTAAACATAATAGGATTTTTGGGCTTAAAAATAGTTCAAATATTTTCAAATTTCAAATATTTTTTGTCATAGTACATAAAACTTTTATTTATAAAATATTTGCATAAATGTATTGACTATTTTTCTTTATACGTTTATTAGATATAAGTGGTTGTTGTTCATTAAATGCATTTATACTCAATTCAATACAAAAAATATTTACTAATTTAATATAACAATTTTATTATCTGCATAAAAATTCACCATACCAAGTCCACTCACTTTGTAAGTTACTCAAAACTTTTCATTTCAATATACAATATTCAATCTATAGTCGTTTGAGTTAAATTTATACAACAGAAAATACAACACACTTAACCAACTAACCAAGTTTTCAGCATGCCCACAAGAAACGCAACAAAAAGAAGTCATCATAGCAACTTTGTTGCCAGCGAAACACGAACATGTTGCTAGCGTTTATGCAGATGGTTTATTGAAAACGGTTTCTACTACTCTTGGCGTGCGTTCATACCAAGTTTCATTGTTTATTTTTTTTTATACTTTTTTATGCCAAAAAAAATTGACTGAACGAACTGCCGTTTATAATGATTATGACTAACATAATCATCACAATAATTATTATCATTGTTAACATCATTGAAAATGTTGTCGTCGTTATAACAGTTGCTGTTGGCGTCTATCTGAAAAAAGTAAACGCGACTTCGTCGTCGATGATAGTTAACTGTTGGTTGTTGTCTGCCGATTGCTGACTGCTGACTGCTGACTGTTGACTGTTACTACTGCGACTGTTTGCTGCGGGTTTTTCTTTAACAACATTTGGCCAAAGTGCTTAGTTAATTGTTGGACACACGCTGATGTGGTTGCGAGCGCGCTAAACGGTACTTCGCAAGGTGTGAAAGTGATACTCACAAGAAACATATCTCCTTTGATTGGTTTCTTTTGAAAAATAAATTTGTGATAAATTTGATATTTTAAGAAAATGTGAGTTTGCTTAAGCGACAGTACAATTCGTGCGTTGGTACATGATTTTACTTGGTTTTTTGTATAAAAATTTAAAGAATTATATACTTAAAATATAAAAATAAAAAAGTCTTCAGAAAATATTGTGTGACAAAGCAAGGGGAAAGTGTGACAAACAAATTAGAAGAAAGTCAATAGAAAATTAATTTTCTAAAGTAAATCTTACAATAGGCAAATAATCACAAGCGTGCAAAAAGAATAACTGATGTGCAGAAAATTTGATTAATTCTAAATAAAAATAAAGAAAAAAAATCAGCAAATTTAACGGACCTTGACATTAAGTTTTTTCTTTTGTTGTTTTTTTTTTTTAAAGAGAAACTAAGAGTTATTTAAATAAATATTAATAGAATAAAATATTTGATATAATAACTTACTACTTTTTTTGTTGCTGTAATTTTTTGTGCTTGCTTTCAAGTGCAAACTTTATATTGCAAATCAGAAGACTTAAGCAACAAACTGGAATTTCATATCATTTTTAAGCACACAATTAAATAAATAAATTTTAATTAAAAAAAAAAATTAATTAGTGACGAATTCAATTATAACGTAAAACAGAACTAAACCGTTTGAAATTGGTGATTTGCACAATTTTAGTCAATTGTTAAGCACTGCCGTAATAGGACACGTCCGTTTTTATAGTAGATCATTAAAATTTAATACTAAGTTTAAAATATATCGTGTTTTGGCGATCGATTGTTGTGTAAAAAGAAGTCATTAACATTATTGCTGTTGATAAAAGCTCCGTTAACAAAATGATTTTAAGGTAAGTTAATTTGGTCAGTCAATAGTTTTATTTTCTCGTTAATGATTCTAATGGAATTTTATGGTTAAAATAATATCAACTGACCGTTTACGGAATTTAGACTGATTAATTTTTATGTTTTTACCAAAATTGATTTGAATGGATTTGGTAGTTTTGATTGCAAATATTTTGCAACTAATGAGCAACTTAATTAATTGCTGCATTAATGTAGGTAACAAAAGCACTTTTACAGATAAATTAAGGGATTGTTAACAATTGTTTATAAGTACCTATATGTTCAAAATTTTTGATTTAATGGTTTGTTGTTTTCTTGTTAACAATCGATTTCTTATACATTATGGATAGCTACATTTTCAATTAAAGGTTCGTTGATTTGTTTATTTTAATTAGTTTTAAGTAGATAATTATGTTGATATTTATATAAAAAGTGAAATTCATTTTATAGTTTTGTAGCTCTTTATATTGATAATATACAGCTTACAGTAATTGTTATACATTTTTTTGCGGCTTTTATTTAATAAGGATAGTGAAAATATTCTTCAAAAATTTGATATAAGCAAATGTAATGCATTATTAAGGCAGTCGCTAAAGAAAATTTTATACACAGATTTCTTATTCATTATGGTACTACGTGAGAACTTCTCTGAATTCTTTAACTAATGCTGGCGAACTAAGTAATAGTTACTTCGATCTATTTTTATAAAGTTTCTGGTTAATATTTGCTATAAATTTTATTTTAATATTTACATTACCGAAATAAGGATGTCTCTACTTAGAACAGTAGCGTTCTCCTACAACAGTTCACGTGCCCCTTATACTGTGTTAAAATGGACCTATTATCAATGTTGAAACCAGTTGCTTCCCTTGTGAGATAGGTTGCCATCAGTACTTACCATTCACCATTTTTATTGTTCAATTGCTAATAAGTTAGTTTTCAACATGGAAAATGTCAAGACAGTTTTTTCTATAGAAATATTGCAAATTTTTAGTTTTTAGTAATAGCTGGATTATGGTCCAGTTAGCTGGTTCTTTGAAATATTAATGTCAAGTTTAGGAAACGTGCCATAACTATTGGACGAAGTTTTCCAATATAAATTAATGTATTGTGTTACTTATTTAAATTATATAAAATAAAAACTAGTTTTTATTATAAGAATATTAGTCTTAATAATTGAAAGTAACTAAAAAGATTAAAAGTTATAATTTTTTTTAATTTGTTTAAATTAAAATAAGTTCAAAGTTCAGCAATGAGATTCATTTTTATTTTTCCCTCACTTTTTGACATAATTTTTTTTGAAATCTTTGTAAAATATCTCAATCTTTATTAAATATCTGAATCTTTTTTTGTGAAGTTCTCGTCAATGATTCTGATTTCTTCTTCACGTTGTTCTTTATTTTTGTTCGTGTATTTTCAAGCACGTCTTTATGACTTTTTTATTTTTGTTGAATCTTTTCTTCATGAATATCTTCTTCATGTATCATTTGAAGTCATTTAAACTCATAATATTCCTACATAAATAAATTGTATTTGTTGACACACTTTTAGTGACCAGTTTTGTTTCTTTAATTTTTATTATGAAATTCTTTTTGGTAGAAAAAATTAATTTAAACATAATTTGTATTCAGGTTGAATGCGCTTTAAGTGAATGAATAAAATAAAAGTTTAACAAATAGAAAATCACTTACCTTGAGTTACAGTAAATAAATTTATTAATAAAAAATTTATAAAAAATTTACATTGTGTTTTTATAGTAATTTAATGTATTTTTCCTAATTTGAGAAGTATACTAAAGAAGTCAGATTTAAAAGAAACATTAATTTCTTCCGGTTAGAAAAGCTAATTAGAAATTTTCTTTAAATGGAAACTGTAGAAATGTTTAAAGTTCATATTAAGTAGATGTATCTGATAAAATTATTCCAAGTACGTTGATACGAAATATTAAAATAAATATGTAAATTGAAAATGAATATAAATTAAAAATTTTGAATTCTCCTTACTCTATACAGTTAATATAATGGATTTTAAAAGTTACAAAATAAAAGTTTAGCCAAATTTGAGCTACATTGAATAACAGTAATTAATGAATAATATTTGAAAGTACTTTAAATTATTTTATGTTCAGTTATAATGTAATATATATGATTTAATCAATCTTTTTAAAAAAACATTTCCCAAAGGATTCATAAACTATCAATACTAAAAAAAATAGAGATAGATTTTGAAAAATTATTTTTGCATTATGTTTTAAAATTTAAGTGATACTAACATATATATAAACTGTTTTTTGCAAATCGCTACCAAAATATCGGAAATAGAAAATATATTTTCCATACTTATATTAAAAGTAATAGCCTCTGGAAATTTTATAGTAAGTTCTATAGGCACTAACAAACGTGTACTCTTAAACGGCACCTTTCTGCACAAAAAGTTAAGTATACTTAATAACTGACTAATTTGTGTATTTATAATGTTCTTAGTAGTTTCACTTATGAAATAAAAACAAATTCTTAGTTCTGGAGTCTGCATGTTCAAATAATGGAAAATCATAACCTAGCTAAGATTGCAATGGTAGAGAAACCAACAGTTGTGAGATTACCTGGTCGATCGTAGAAGAGATGGCGTGAATGCTGGACATCTGGCTCCACAAAAACATATTCATTTGATACGTCATAATTTCACATAAATATCAAATTCAATTGTAACAAAATAGAATTCAATCCTTAAATAAAGAAGTTTTTCTGTATGTATATTATCTATTTAGAAATCAAACATATTTGGAGTTGGTCCTCTATAGTACAGGAAAAACAACCATTTAACATATATATCTTTATATTAAAATAATATTTATTACTATATATTAGTAATGCACAATTTTAATAAAGTACACGTTTACCATAGATATAGATTTTTCTAACAAAATATAAAAAATAGTGCTTTCAGAAAGCATTTTCAGATAGAGTAACTCATTATAAATTCTTAAGTAAATGCTTTAGTGAATTTCTTCCTTTCAAAGTTAATTAAAGTTACGCTTTCATATATCAAAACATTTTTTTATTTAAATACCCGTAGATAGATTTTTGTTATTTGGAAGATAAAACCTAAGGTTTAGAACTACTACGATTTATAAGTAACAGGAGTTTCCTAATATGGTCATTTAGAGGCACAAAGTCCATTTCTATTTTTCTTTTGATTTTCACCTAATTTTTTCTTGCGATATTAAATAAGAACTCTTAATGGTTGTTAAAAAGTCAGCATATTATTCAGAGTCAATATTATTAGCGATTTTAATCTCATTTCAATATCAGGTATGACGTTCTGTTATTTAAAACAGGTAACATAAAAAAAATGGAGACATAATCGTGACAGAGCTCCAATTTCGGAGCCCCAGTCACGGAGTTCCACTTTGTTGAGTTTGTTGACTTCAATTAGTGACTGGTGATCTAAACACAAAATTAGGATCAATGTAATAATATCTGTTGTTTTTATATTATTTTTTTTGGGGATTTTATTATTCTTGGTTTAATTTTAATACAAATATTTGTTTATTTATAATATGAGTTGAACTGTATACAAATTGTATTTTTTTATTTATATTAATTGATCATTTTTGTTACTGCATCTCTTTAATTTCTAATGTTTCAAATATCCTTATGTTACTAGTTTTTTTAAAAATTAGGAACGTAGTTGCTAAGGAGTTTTTCCTTTTAATTATTAAAATTGTCCTCATCATTTTTAAAGCACATGTTGACCTTAATAGGTGGTAATACTCTCTTACAATCGACATATCGCTGGCATCAAGCAACTATTCTTAAAAATTTTTTGAGTTCAGAAAATATGATATAAAATGAGAGGACTTAATCTGGGGACATCTATGTGCAAGTTGTCCCCGGTTTAATAAAAAAATCCACCAATCTCCTATACATACCCTGTAAGAATATCAGTCTTGTGGTAGATTTTTTGATAGGTGACTCTTGTTTAAGGAATCATGCTATAAAATTGAATCTTCTGATTTATCAAGACCAAAAGAGTACCTCATGTCTGCTTTGTGACTGTCTGTCGCATGCGTCATTTAATTGTGATAGATTAAGTTTAACGAGGATCTAAGTCAGTTTCAAGACCTCTCTTTATAAAACATTTTAGGGTTTGGCAAAGCTTTAAGGCGGTTTTTTAAGCTTCCGAGTTCTTATATGCAGAATGTGTTAAGTGGATTCTTTAGATTGCCAGTAAAACTTAGCTTAACCTTACCTTAATATTAAGTGCTATTTTTATAATATGTAATATGTAACCCATATATCTAATATATTACAGTCGACTCTCGGTATATTGTAACGAAAAATATGAAGTCACAGTTTTTCTTTATTTGGAATGTTTTTTATTTGTGTTATTTTTTTTATTAGCAAGTATTTTTTTTTGTGGTGAGGAGGTGGAATGCTTTATGCATCGTCAAACCGACCATCGTCGGAATGGTGTGTCCGACTCCCTAACATTTATGTGTAGTATACGGACTAAAACACCCCCTCTTCAGTGAGACTTATTCCCCCTCGGAACCGCTTTCGCATTACTTCGAGGACGGTCTCTTTTATGTTGGCATTTCAAGCCACGCTCTCTTGATTATCGATCTGCGTCCAGACCACCACTTTTCACCGCATTTTCTTGGTGTCCAGTCAATTTATTATATTTCTTATTAGCAAGTATTTGATCACTTCTTATTTAGAGGGTTTGTTCTATACGATTTATATACAAATATATATGTAAATACATTTTTGTCGAAATTAGACAAGTCTTTCTACTCAAAAATTTTATAAAATTTTTTAAAATCGAAATCATTTTAAATTGATTCGAAAGTATTGCAACGGAAACACTATTTAATAGCAAAAGTATTTTATCTGATTTAAAACCAAAATGAGTTGATCTTTTACCAAGCAACTGATAAACAATTCACATTAAAACAATCTGTTTAAAAAAAGATGCTTGAAATGCAACATAATTTCAACACTTATGATATTTTCACTGATCATAAATTTTTTATCAACATTTTGCACGTTTTGCCCAAAGAAAAGAGTTTCCCTTCG
>NC_051847.1:175197372-175208070 GCF_002237135.1 Teleopsis dalmanni
TGCAACTGTAGTAGTGGCTACAGTTGTAGTTTCGAGATCCGCAATAGCAGGACAATTCTTCTTCTCATCCTTTGTACATCCTAAAGCTGTACACATAGACGAATATATTATTAACACTTTTTCTTGTAATACTATAACTGTTCCTACCTGCACCGTTACATCCAAAGTAACAATTGTTTTTGAAGATTCTTCTTTTTCCATCTGTACAGTATGAGCATACATAATTAGTTTCAGTTCCACAACTTGCAATACACGGTTCAGATGCAACTGTAGTAGTGGCTGCAGTTGTAGTTTCGAGATCCGCAATAGCAGGACAATTCTTCTTCTCATCCTTTGTACATCCTAAAGCTGTACACATAGACGAATATATTATTAACTTTTCCTCATGTAATACTATAACTGTTCTTACCTGCACCGTTGCACCCAAAGTAACAATTGTTTTTGAAAATTCTTCTTTTTCCATCTGTACAGTATGAGCATATATAATCAGTGTCAGTTCCGCAACTTGCGATACACGGTTCAGATGCAACTGTAGTAGTGGCTACAGTTGTAGTTTCGAGATCCGCAATAGCAGGACAATTTTTCTTCTCATCCTTTGTACATCCTAATGCTGTACACATAAACGAATATATAATTAACACTTCTTCTTGTAATACTATAACTGTTCCTACCTGCACCGTTACATCCAAAGTAACAGTTGTTTTTGAAGATTCTTCTTTTTCCATCTGTACAATATGAGCATACATAATCAGTGTCAGTTCCACAACTTGCGATACACGGTTCAGATGCAGTTGTAGTAGTGATTACAGTCGTGCTTTCAAGATTTGCAATAGCAGGACAGTTCTTTTTCTCATCCTTTGTACAACCTAAAGCTAAGTATATAGACGAGTATGTCATTTTTACCTCTTAATGTAAAACCGAAATATTCTTACCTGCACCATTGCACCCAAAGTAACAATTGTTTTTGAAAATTCTTCTTCTTCCATCTGTACAGTATGAGCATACATAATCAATGTCAGTTCCACAACTTGCGATACACGGTTCAGATGCAGTTGTAGTAGTGATTGTACAATTACCATCTGAAATCTTCACACATTCTGTAATTACATATTTATTTAATTCAAAATAAACAAATGACGATAAATTTTCTGCCGTACTTGGAGCATAACAACCAAGAACACATTCATTCTCTAGTGTTATCCTTTCAGAACCACAATCTGCGCAAACAGGACTAATGGCAACCATATTGCAGTTCGCTTTGCAATTTTTTAAAATAAGAGGACAGTTCTCTTTGTCTTCTTGTTGACATCCTAATGCTTTATATAATTTTAATGAGATTTTTGTATCAGTTATAACAACTTAATATTCTTACCTTGACCTCTACAATTAAAGTAACATTCGTTTCTGAAAATTCTTCTTTTATTGTCCACACACATGGTACACACTTCGTGGATATATTGGTGGTCTTTACAGACTATATCACAATCAACGGGAGCCAGTGTTGAAATCTGCTGGATCTCACATTCTCCATCGGAAACATACTCACATGCTAAAACATAAACTATATTAGACACCAAAAAATTTTCAAAGATATTAAATTTTTACTTGGTGCATCACATTCCATAAAACATTTGCTTTCGAAAGTTTCCATCACTCCATTACAATTACCGCAAATAGGAGCAGCTCCATATCCGCATTTAATTCTACATAAATCAGTCGAAGTTACAGCTGTGGTTGTGATATCTTCACAAGTTCCATATGACAAAAACGTATACTCTTAAAAAAAAAGTAATCATTTATTTACGATAACATATCACAAAGTAATCTATCTTTTCAGTCTTACTTGGGATCTGACATTCCAAATTGCACCTATGGTTAAAGGTTTTCCTCTCTCCATACCTCTCTCCACATGCTGGTACAAATTCTTGTGGACACTCCGATTCCAAATTAGGTAAAAGATCTCCACACATCTCTTTCGGTTGCATAACATGTACTAAGATGAATTTGTCATTATATTTATGTT
The DNA here is from genome assembly GCF_002237135.1 of Teleopsis dalmanni. NCBI lineage: Eukaryota > Metazoa > Arthropoda > Insecta > Diptera > Diopsidae > Teleopsis > Teleopsis dalmanni. The sequence continues at coordinate 175,199,396 of NC_051847.1, forward strand.
TCTATTAAATTAAGTTATATGAGATCAGCTTACCGTCAGCGTAACAATCGAATATGCATTTATTTTTATATACCATACGACTACCATCATTACGTAAGGCACAGATATATTCATAATCATGTGTGCAAGTTTTAATACATGCATTTGTTGATAACGCTGAAGTTGTTGAAGTGGCATATAAGTCCGAACATGCTCCATTGGAAATGAAAATGTAACCTAAAAATATACATCTAATATATCAGCCTAAATAGATGTTTGGTATTCTTACTCTCTTTGTGACAATCATAAATGCATTCGTTATCAAATGTTTCCAGTTGATTATTACGCATTCCACACACTGGACTCTTATCCATTGAACAAAGAACAGAGCATTCATCTAATACCTTTGGACAATTTTCTTTGGATATGATATAATAATCTGAGAATGAGATTGAACATTTTTTATTGACATGAAGAAAAGAAAACATAATAAGCATAATTTACCTGCATCACAGTCGAGTTGACATAAGTTTTCAAAAACTTTAAAGGTACCATCTCTTCCCATACCGCATACCGCGCCAGTTGCTGCTGAGCATTTTGATATACAACTATTAAAATCAGTTTCAATTGGTTGCAATCCGGTACATGTATTACTATTTAAAGACGTGCACGCTAAGAAAATACATTTGAAAATAAATAAAATTAATAAAGACTATTTTAATTCTTACTTCCTTCTCGGCAGTTAAGGATACAAGAGTTCTCAATTAGTTCAAGTTTTCCATTACAAGATGCGCATATTGGATCATATTGAATCACATGGCTTTCGGAACAATTCCTCACACATCCGTTTAACAATTCAGGACAATTATCTTTTGGTATCGGAACACAATCTGAAATTATCAAATATAGTTGGCCTTTAATTAAATACCTATTTCCTTTATCCTATTCAATAGTTTTACCTGAATTCATGCAAGTTAAATGACATTGACTTTGCTGTATCTCAATTCTACCATTTGAACACATTGAGCAGATAGGCTCATAATCATTTGAGCAGATATCAGTACATGTAAATGGAGGCAAGCTTGCTGCTATAACGGTTTCTGTACAAACACCATCTGTTGGTGGATTACATGCTGCAAGTAACAAGTTTTAATTTATTTAATCAAATAATTATCGAACAATTAACTTACTATTCTGTCTACATTCTTCTACTAGGCATCTATTGTCATATGTTTCAGGAACACCGTTGCAAATTGCACAAACTGGGATTTTATTTGGTAGACACTGACTTTCACATAATTTTAATGTTTGTTCACAATTTTCTTCAAATGTCTCAAAACACTCTGAAACGTTAGTCATTTATTGTAATAAAAGCTTAAGTGAAATTATTTATCATCTTACCATGTGCGTGACACTCAAATTCGCATTTATCGTCGAAAAACTTATATTGACCATCTGTACATAAAGTACAAACTGATATAATATCTTTTGGATTTTGAGAACAATTTTTAATGCAATCGTTAACTGATGGATAACTTTCAATTTGAAGACCGTGAAGACTTGTACATGCACCTTTCGAATTCGGAACCATCTCGCAGCCACCTTTAAACATATATAAATGTTAAATGTTATATTCCATTTTAAATTATGATTTCATTCTTACGATGCTCATGGCAATCTAAATGGCATATGCTATCGAACGTTTCTAATTGACCCCTACAATTTCCGCATGCTGGTTCATACACGTTAGAGCACTGCGACTCACATAAATTCAGAAATTCTGGACAGTATCCTTCTTCCACTTCAACGCATTCTAAAAGGTAAATTTTGGATAATTTGTAACTTTATTATTAGCAAGAGAGTCAAAATATACCTCTACTTCTGCAATTAAATCCGTAGTCATTATCAAATTTATAATATTGACGATCAGTGCAGAGGGCACAGATAGGATCATATTGGTATGAGTAAATACTTGTGCACTGATCAAATCTATATTTTGCTATTCTAGTGCTGGTTCTTGTAGTTATTGCGGTATAATTTGTGCTGGTATATGAAGTATAGTTACTCCATGTTGTATTATTATTCGTAGTTGTTGTAGTTGTATATGTCACTCCGGTTGTAGCATTCGATTGTGGACCGCTAACGTGTGTCGGTATCATATTGTCACAAGTTCCATACGATATAAACGTGCATGCTGAAAATCAAAAGGAATTAAAGATTTATCATATTATATTTTATATAACAAGCAACTATTTCAGTCTTACGTGGTATCTGACATTCCAAATTACACCTATGGTTGAAGGTTTTTCTGTCACCATTGCAATCTCCGCATGCTGGTACAAATTCTTGTGGACACTCCGATTCCAAATTAGGTAAAAGATCTCCACACATCTCTTTCGGTTGCATAACATGTACTAAGATGAATTTGTCATTATATTTATGTTTCTATTAAATTAAGTTATATGAGATCAGCTTACCGTCAGCGTAACAATCGAATATGCATTTATTTTTATATACCATACGACTACCATCATTACGTAAGGCACAGATATATTCATAATCATGTGTGCAAGTTTTAATACATGCATTTGTTGATAACGCTGAAGTTGTTGAAGTGGCATATAAGTCCGAACATGCTCCATTGGAAATGAAAATGTAACCTAAAAATATACATCTAATATATCAGCCTAAATAGATGTTTGGTATTCTTACTCTCTTTGTGACAATCATAAATGCATTCGTTATCAAATGTTTCCAGTTGATTATTACGCATTCCACACACTGGACTCTTATCCATTGAACAAAGAACAGAGCATTCATCTAATACCTTTGGACAATTTTCTTTGGATGTGATATAATAATCTGAGAATGAGATTGAACATTTTATATTGACATGAAGAAAAGAAAACATAATAAGCATAATTTACCTGCATCACAGTCGAGTTGACATAAGTTTTCAAAAACTTTAAAGGTACCATCTCTTCCCATACCGCATACCGCGCCAGTTGCTGCTGAGCATTTTGATATACAACTATTAAAATCAGTTTCAATTGGTTGCAATCCGGTACATGTATTACTATTTAAAGACGTGCACGCTAAGAAAATACATTTGAAAATAAATAAAATTAATAAAGACTATTTTAATTCTTACTTCCTTCTCGGCAGTTAAGGATACAAGGGTTCTCAATTAGTTCAAGTTTTCCATTACAAGATGCGCATATTGGATCATATTGAATCACATGGCTTTCGGTACAATTCCTCACACATCCGTTTAACAATTCAGGACAATTATCTTTTGGTATCGGAACACAATCTGAAATTATCAAATATAGTTGGCCTTTAATTAAATACCTATTTCCTTTATCCTATTCAATAGTTTTACCTGAATTCATGCAAGTTAAATGACATTGACTTTGCTGTATCTCAATTCTACCATTTGAACACATTGAGCAGATAGGCTCATAATCATTTGAGCAGATATCAGTACATGTAAATGGAGGCAAGCTTGCTGCTATAACGGATTCTGTACAAACACCATCTGTTGGTGGATTACATGCTGCAAGTAACAAGTTTTAATTTATTTAATAAAATAATCATCGAACAATTAACTTACTATTCTGTCTACATTCTTCTACTAGGCATCTATTGTCATATGTTTCGGGAACACCGTTGCAAATTGCACAAACTGGGATTTTATTTGGTAGACACTGACTTTCACATAATTTTAATGTTTGTTCACAATTTTCTTCAAATGTCTCAAAACACTCTGAAACGGTAGTCATTTATTATAATAAAAGCTTAAGTGAAATTATTTATCATCTTACCATGTGCGTGACACTCAAATTCGCATCTGTCGTCGAAAAACTTATATTGGCCATCTGTACATAAAGTACAAACTGATATAATATCTTTTGGATTTTGAGAACAATTTTTAATGCAATCGTTAACTGATGGATAACTTTCAATTTGAAGACCGTGAAGACTTGTACATGCACCTTTCGAATTCGGAACCATCTCGCAGCCACCTTTAAACATATATAAATGTTAAATGTTATATTCCATTTTAAATTATGATTTCATTCTTACGATGCTCATGGCAATCTAAATGGCATATGCTATCGAACGTTTCTAATTGTCCCCTACAATTTCCGCATGCTGGTTCATATACGTTAGAACACTGCGACTCACATAAACTCAGAATTTCTGGACAGTATCCTTCTTCCACTTCAACGCATTCTAAAAGTTACATTTTGCATAATTTTCTATTTTATTATTAGCAAGAGAGTCAAAATATACCTCTACTTCTGCAATTAAATCCGTAGTCATTATCAAATTTATAATATTGACGATCAGTACAGAGGGCACAGATAGGATCATATTGATATGAGTAAATACTTGTGCACTGATCAAATCTATATTTTGCTATTCTAGTGCTGGTTCTTGTAGTTATTGCGGTATAATTTGTGCTGGTATATGAAGTATAGTTACTCCATGTTGTATTATTATTCGTAGTTGTTGTAGTTGTATATGTCACTCCGGTTGTAGCATTCGATTGTGGACCGCTAACGTGTGTCGGTATCATATTGTCACAAGTTCCATACGATATAAACGTGCATGCTGAAAATCAAAAGGAATTAAAGATTTATCATATTATATTTTATATAACAAGCAACTATTTCAGTCTTACGTGGTATCTGACATTCCAAATTACACCTATGGTTGAAGGTTTTTCTGTCACCATTGCAATCTCCGCATGCTGGTACAAATTCTTGTGGACACTCCGATTCCAAATTAGGTAAAAGATCTCCACACATCTCTTTCGGTTGCATAACATGTACTAAGATGAATTTGTCATTATATTTATGTTTCTATTAAATTAAGTTATATGAGATCAGCTTACCGTCAGCGTAACAATCGAATATGCATTTATTTTTATATACCATACGACTACCATCATTACGTAAGGCACAGATATATTCATAATCATGTGTGCAAGTTTTAATACATGCATTTGTTGATAACGCTGAAGTTGTTGAAGTGGCATATAAGTCCGAACATGCTCCATTGGAAATGAAAATGTAACCTAAAAATATACATCTAATATATCAGCCTAAATAGATGTTTGGTATTCTTACTCTCTTTGTGACAATCATAAATGCATTCGTTATCAAATGTTTCCAGTTGATTATTACGCATTCCACACACTGGACTCTTATCCATTGAACAAAGAACAGAGCATTCATCTAATACCTTTGGACAATTTTCTTTGGATATGATATAATAATCTGAGAATGAGATTGAACATTTTTTATTGACATGAAGAAAAGAAAACATAATAAGCATAATTTACCTGCATCACAGTCGAGTTGACATAAGTTTTCAAAAACTTTAAAGGTACCATCTCTTCCCATACCGCATACCGCGCCAGTTGCTGCTGAGCATTTTGATATACAACTATTAAAATCAGTTTCAATTGGTTGCAATCCGGTACATGTATTACTATTTAAAGACGTGCACGCTAAGAAAATACATTTGAAAATAAATAAAATTAATAAAGACTATTTTAATTCTTACTTCCTTCTCGGCAGTTAAGGATACAAGGGTTCTCAATTAGTTCAAGTTTTCCATTACAAGATGCGCATATTGGATCATATTGAATCACATGGCTTTCGGTACAATTCCTCACACATCCGTTTAACAATTCAGGACAATTATCTTTTGGTATCGGAACACAATCTGAAATTATCAAATATAGTTGGCCTTTAATTAAATACCTATTTCCTTTATCCTATTCAATAGTTTTACCTGAATTCATGCAAGTTAAATGACATTGACTTTGCTGTATCTCAATTCTACCATTTGAACACATTGAGCAGATAGGCTCATAATCATTTGAGCAGATATCAGTACATGTAAATGGAGGCAAGCTTGCTGCTATAACGGATTCTGTACAAACACCATCTGTTGGTGGATTACATGCTGCAAGTAACAAGTTTTAATTTATTTAATAAAATAATCATCGAACAATTAACTTACTATTCTGTCTACATTCTTCTACTAGGCATCTATTGTCATATGTTTCGGGAACACCGTTGCAAATTGCACAAACTGGGATTTTATTTGGTAGACACTGACTTTCACATAATTTTAATGTTTGTTCACAATTTTCTTCAAATGTCTCAAAACACTCTGAAACGGTAGTCATTTATTATAATAAAAGCTTAAGTGAAATTATTTATCATCTTACCATGTGCGTGACACTCAAATTCGCATCTGTCGTCGAAAAACTTATATTGGCCATCTGTACATAAAGTACAAACTGATATAATATCTTTTGGATTTTGAGAACAATTTTTAATGCAATCGTTAACTGATGGATAACTTTCAATTTGAAGACCGTGAAGACTTGTACATGCACCTTTCGAATTCGGAACCATCTCGCAGCCACCTTTAAACATATATAAATGTTAAATGTTATATTCCATTTTAAATTATGATTTCATTCTTACGATGCTCATGGCAATCTAAATGGCATATGCTATCGAACGTTTCTAATTGTCCCCTACAATTTCCGCATGCTGGTTCATATACGTTAGAACACTGCGACTCACATAAACTCAGAATTTCTGGACAGTATCCTTCTTCCACTTCAACGCATTCTAAAAGTTACATTTTGCATAATTTTCTATTTTATTATTAGCAAGAGAGTCAAAATATACCTCTACTTCTGCAATTAAATCCGTAGTCATTATCAAATTTATAATATTGACGATCAGTACAGAGGGCACAGATAGGATCATATTGATATGAGTAAATACTTGTGCACTGATCAAATCTATATTTTGCTATTCTAGTGCTGGTTCTTGTAGTTATTGCGGTATAATTTGTGCTGGTATATGAAGTATAGTTACTCCATGTTGTATTATTATTCGTAGTTGTTGTAGTTGTATATGTCACTCCGGTTGTAGCATTCGATTGTGGACCGCTAACGTGTGTCGGTATCATATTGTCACAAGTTCCATACGATATAAACGTGCATGCTGAAAATCAAAACGAATTAACGATTTATCATATTATATTTTATATAACAAGCAACTATTTCAGTCTTACTTGGTATCTGAGTTTCCAAAATACACCTATGGTAGAAGGTTTTTCTGTACCCATAGCAATCTCCGCATGCTGGAACGTATTCTTGTGGACACTCTGACTGTAAATTAATTAAAATATCTCTACACATCTCTTTTGGTTGCACAACATATCCTAAGATGAATTTTTAATTATATTTATGTTTCTATTAAATTAAGTTATATGAGATCAGCTTACCGTCAGCGTTACAATCGAGTATGCATTTATTTTTATATACCATACGACTACCATCATTACGTAAGGCACAGATATATTCATAATCATGTGTGCAAGTTTTAATACATGCATTTGTTGATAACGCTGAAGTTGTTGAAGTGGCATATAAGTCCGAACATGCTCCATTGGAAATGAAAATGTAACCTAAAAATATACATCTAATATATCAGCCTAAATAGATGTTTGGTATTCTTACTCTCTTTGTGACAATCATAAATGCATTCGTTATCAAATGTTTCCAGTTGATTATTACGCATTCCACACACTGGACTCTTATCCATTGAACAAAGAACAGAGCATTCATCTAATACCCTTGGACAATTTTCTTTGGATGTGATATAATAATCTGAGAATGAGATTGAACATTTTTTATTGACATGAAGAAAAGAAAACATAATAAGCATAATTTACCTGCATCACAGTCGAGTTGACATAAGTTTTCAAAAACTTTAAAGGTACCATCTCTTCCCATACCGCATACCGCGCCAGTTGCTGCTGAGCATTTCGATATACAACTATTAAAATCAGTTTCAATTGGTTGCAATCCGGTACATGTATTACTATTTAAAGACGTGCACGCTAAGAAAATACATTTGAAAATAAATAAAATTAATAAAGACTATTTTAATTCTTACTTCCTTCTCGGCAGTTAAGGATACAAGGGTTCTCAATTAGTTCAAGTTTTCCATTACAAGATGCGCATATTGGATCATATTGAATCACATGGCTTTCGGTACAATTCCTCACACATCCGTTTAACAATTCAGGACAATTATCTTTTGGTATCGGAACACAATCTGAAATTATCAAATATAGTTGGCCTTTAATTAAATACCTATTTCCTTTATCCTATTCAATAGTTTTACCTGAATTCATGCAAGTTAAATGACATTGACTTTGCTGTATCTCAATTCTACCATTTGAACACATTGAGCAGATAGGCTCATAATCATTTGAGCAGATATCAGTACATGTAAATGGAGGCAAGCTTGCTGCTATAACGGATTCTGTACAAACACCATCTGTTGGTGGATTACATGCTGCAAGTAACAAGTTTTAATTTATTTAATAAAATAATCATCGAACAATTAACTTACTATTCTGTCTACATTCTTCTACTAGGCATCTATTGTCATATGTTTCGGGAACACCGTTGCAAATTGCACAAACTGGGATTTTATTTGGTAGACACTGACTTTCACATAATTTTAATGTTTGTTCACAATTTTCTTCAAATGTCTCAAAACACTCTGAAACGGTAGTCATTTATTATAATAAAAGCTTAAGTGAAATTATTTATCATCTTACCATGTGCGTGACACTCAAATTCGCAT
>NC_051847.1:175208170-175210314 GCF_002237135.1 Teleopsis dalmanni
AAGCTTTCGGAAATTCTCATTTAAAATTCGCGCGCTGTATATTTTCCGATATTTTAAGTTTATGTAGTTTGGCAGCACTGTCCTTAATTACTATGCCAAAATGAGCGCGATCTGTCAGACAGTTCGTTTACGGCAGCTGTTGAAACCAGTTCACCTCAGTAGGGCGTTGCGAAAAAAACAATGGAAAAAAATATTGAACAAAGAGTTTGCATCAAATTTTGTGTTTCGAACGAAATTTCGTGTGCAGAATCGTTGCGAATGCTACAAAAGGCTTATGGGGAATCAGTTTTATCGAAAACTCAAGTTTATGAGTGGTACAAAGCCTTCCAGGACGGTCGTACGACCGTCGAAGACATTTCGCAACGCACTACTGAGGTGAACTGGTTTCAACAGCTGCCGTAAACGAACTGTCTACAGATCGAGCTCATTTTTGGCATAGTAATTAAGGACAGTGCTGCCAAACTACATAAACTTAAAATATCGAAAAATATACAGCGCGCGAATTTTAAATGAGAATTTCCGAAAACTTTTCAGTCTTAATGTATACTGAATTGAATATAAACCTTAGTTACTAAATTTAAAACATGTGACTGTGTTTAAATTTAATTAGGTTACGTCAGGTTGGATGGCGGTCTTGTATGTAAAACCAACTTGAACTCTAACAATGGCCCGTTTTAACACCGCAAATAGCTGTTGTTAATTCGCAGACTAAGTATGATTTCCCCATTCAAAGTAAACCAATTTAACAAGTATATAAACCCTCTAATTTTATAGGATGACAGATCTGTCAGTTCAGTAAAAAAAATTGGCTTCGAAAATTGTTTAAAATTACTCCTAGCCATTGATGGACATTGACACATGTCGTGGAGTACAGTTTTGATCTTATCAACAGAGTTACAATCACGACAATAGGTATTATAATATAAAGTAGATGACAGTCTCATCCGATGTCTTTCTAGTATGCAGTGATTTTTCAGCTGCGATACTGTAACGCTGAGCAGGTTATGCCTGATCCAGTTTGGGCCAGCTTGATCTTGAGATTTAACAGAAGGGTTCATTAGCTCAATTTTATTTAGCTATGCTTAGATATTTTTGTATGGTTGCTGCACTATTGCCCCTTTGTATAAAGGTACCCATTTGAGCTTAAAATTAATTTAAATTAACAATATTTAAATATTGTCTCTAGAGTTTGTAATAACATATATCATAACTAAATTTAATGTAATACGCCTTTTCCGCACTTAACCCATATATGTGCAAACAAATTTTTTTTTGCGAATTTATGTTCTGGAATTGAAGTAGTGTAAAAAATATTAAAAAAGGTAAAATAAATTTAACTTTAATGTCTCAATTTATAGTTAAAGAAATGGGTAAGATCTTATAAGTATATTATATACGTGCGTTATTATTGTTATGTATTTAATTTTTTATTCAGGCGTAGTACAAAAATCTTAACCTTCAGACTGTTAAAATAAAGCATTTTTAATTATTTACCTTTCAGTTATATTTCTACTTGGTACCACTTAATTATGTTAATGAATTGTTAAAATATTTAAGCCCACAAGATATGCAAACAAAAAGTAACACCAGTCAGCGGATAACTTCAAAAGCTACAGCTCCATTTCCATATGTCTTGCTTTCTTTTGTGTACTACCGATATTTAATTTACAGCCACGCGTCCGTGCACTGATTGCAGCGCTTCATTCCGCTTCCCACCATGTAAACACGCTACTCTAAACTAGCGAGTAGCAACTTGCAAGTAGCAACTAATAAACAACTGGTAACCAACTGTAAGCAACTGGTAAGCAACTGGTAATGCCAAGCACAATATTCTATTGAGACATTTTAACCGCACACGCACCAATATTTGAATATGGCAATCAGTCGAAAAAGTGCCCAAACACAGTCGATCAATTCGAGCTTGATCAATAGGGATCACCGAAAATTGTTTACAAATTCTACGAAAACTAAACTACTGCACTCGCACTAAATCAGCGCTAATGTAAACATAAGACGTAGCTAGCTCTCCAGCTCATGTGCACCGCACCGCATCGCACCGCACCGCAGTCTTTGGTGCAGTGTGGCATCATCAAATATTTACATTTTGCTTGGCGTAGTGGCAATGCACTCAGTCAGTCAATTTT
>NC_051847.1:175210414-175221830 GCF_002237135.1 Teleopsis dalmanni
GAGAATTTGGCAATACTTGAAACAACTGAATGGTAAGCCAAAAATTGAATTGATTAAAAATAATTATATAAATTCAATACGGTTCGAGACGTTTTTATTAAACAGAATAGTTTCTTTTAACTTCTATTATAGTTTTTATCACAGACGTTGAAATCAAATTTAATATTGAAAGTATTTCTACAAATTAAACAATTACAAAAATTATGATGTTCAGTTCAATAATTCGAATATCATGTTAAGCCAGACACCACAACTTAACTGCTTTGTAATCTCTAGAATGCGAATCATTAGTTTATTTCACTATTTAATATTATTCGCTTATTTTTCTACTCTATGTTTATTTTATATGTTTGTTAAAAAAATGAACAGATTTATTCACATTTTTACCCAATAAGCTATTACGACTTAGCTACGATATTAGCTACGTATATCAGTCTGAGTATATTGAGTATATTATTTGGCGACTAAGTAACACATGTTGATTGTTTACATAAATAAATATTTCTACATAAATAAATATTTCTACATAAATAAATATTTCTATATAATTTCAATATTTCAGTAATCCGGACAACATTGAAACATAGTTTTTCAGATCTCATATTTTATTAAGACAGCTCATACATATATATGATGGATACATTCCCAACTAAACAGAACTTTTAATAAATAAGAATATCAAGACCTCTTGTTTGGTGTACTTGATTAACTTTATTCAAAACAATTCTATTCTTACAGCAATACCTATATGTGATATTAATAAACGTCATATGAATGTGTTAGATCGTCTGCTGATATATTCTAAAAACTGTCATTACAAATCTTCTCGATACCATATGCTTTTTCAAAACACTTTCATATAAATCATACGATGCCATAAAGTAAGTATGGGTTGTAAGTATTGCTTACTTAAACCCAAAAAACATTTTCCACTTTCGATATTGATATCATAACTTCAAACCTCTTGAAAATACAGATTATGATTATAGGCAAACCAGATTTCTTTTTAAAGCACTAACTCAACCTAATTAAAATATGTTGAATAAACATGAACAATGTAAAATAAGAGATGGAATAAGACGAATACTTAGTAATATACTCGCATTATAATAAACGTTACATACAATTTTAAAATAGAAGAACAAGTCCAAAAAGAAGAAGTTTAAAGAAGTCAATAATCAAGCGAATAATCTTTTAAAGCCTATTAAAAAAATGAATTATCTTATATAGCAACTACAAGAAAAGTTTACTTTAGCATTTGCGAAGTTTTAGAATACTTCACATGGAATCAATTCGTTTACTTGAACGCATTTAATTGTTTCAACTAAATTTCCAAAAATTTTTTCGATATAAAAATCCATTCTTATATATAACATACATATATACATTTAAATACAAACTAATTTTCAATAGTTTTATATTGAGATAACGAAATACACTTAACCAATTTCATTTATTTGTCAACTTACGTAAATCTAGTCCATTCCTTTTTTGTAAATCTGGTCCATTTCACTGGATTGACAAGAAGTCCGTATTTCAAAACTAACCAACAGAATAAAAGAAAAGTAAATAAACGCTACTATACTTATTAGACGTCAGTTTACTATTAATGATGTATTGAGAATTTTTTATAAACTCGTTGATTAGCTGCAGTAAATCACATTAAAACTATTGCTCTATACTTACAAAACATAATTGCAGAAAAAGTGACTATCAAAATCATAATAATCTATATATTATATATGTTTGCTAAAGTCTGAATATATGCTGTTTGTAACACAGTATTCTGTAGCATACAGAGTGTTACCAACTCTGTATAAAACCATGGAATCATAAGTAGACTAATAAGTCTCTTATGGGGCCATCAGCTAAGAGACCAAACATTTGCCTAGAATTTAAAATAGGACATCGTGAGCTTAAAATTACGTTAATACAGTATGGTTTTAATTTATCTAATAAATAATTGAACTATATATGTCCTTTTCCTAGTTCAAGAACTGTCGTTTTTGCTACTATCCGATTAGGAATATTTATAAGAGTAGTTGTCATAACATTCCTGCCCACTCATATACAATATTAAATATCATTCAGTTTAATTTTTTTTTACTTTAATTGGAGAACTTATTAATAATTACGATTTTTTTTCATATATGTATTTATTTATTTTCATATACTTTCTATTTATTTCACATGAGTTTTTGACTTTTTTCTTCTAATACAAATAATGCAATTTCTGCGCAGCTCTCACGCTCTTAAATTATCTGTACTTTTTGGTGCTTAACTGCAGTTAACTTGTCTTCTGGGAAATGCATTATGCAAAGTGTCCGAAGTGTAATTATCGAAGTGAAGGAAGATGCTTACAATGGCTCCGAGCTTTTCTTTACCCATTCGATTTCATTTTACTTTATTTTTTAGAGTTCGCATTATTACTTTTGTTACATTTGACTTCGAAGAATTTCCACGTATTTTGTGAGCATGAATTATGAGCAGCTACTATTTTTAATGCAATATGCAAAAAAAGACTTTCTTTCATTTATTTTCCTAAGATTTTTACTTTCAGCTATAACATTTTTATGTTTTTATGTGCCATTAGATAGAAATACGCTGGATATAGTATGGAAAAGCAGTCTATTTTTATGTAGTTTTGTTATATTTTGAGATAATATGTTTTGTGCATTCAAAATTAAGATAGCATAAAATCAAACTCATGATTGTTATCGTCAACTAAAATATATATAGATAACAAAAACTATTTTGTTTACAGAAGATTTAGTATCTTTAAAACTTCAAAGTAACTTAAAGATATGAAATATATAATCCAATGTAGATAATGTAGATAACATCACTAGACTATATATATAAACTCATGTGTTTAGTAACAAAAGCTTATAGTATTCAAATCATAATCTTATGAGGTGAAGTAAACTTAAGCAATATACAATTTCAATCATAAATATGAGTAATATCTGATCAACGGATTTTCAATTGATCAAGTATTTTACTTAGATCTCTTATACCAAGCTTGGCGAAGTACATTTAATGTGTGTATGTAGTGGCATTAAAAGCAGCATTCCTGAAATATACCCGAAGTAGTACTTCTTTTTTAAATCAGCGGAATTCCAATCTTTAATACACATTTCACAAATGCAAATGTTGAATTTGAAGCTTTTATGATTTAAAATGAAATCTTATGTAGATTGAATACTGTGAATCATATTTAATTGGTCATACAATTTTCATCGCATTAGTGGCCATTCTAAAGACAGAGCCAAAATTTTACATTGCACACATGTCTTTATTGTTAGTAAATTAGCCATGAAAACATTTGCAAATATCTGAATCTATATCACTCAATAATCAGTGATTGCTTCAAAGCACTCACAGAATTCCAATATTGTGAAGTGGTACTATATTCTAAAGAAGACACATCAGCTGCGTTAGAAGACAGAATTCAGGCAGCAAAAAAGACGTACTATGTACATATAAAACTTTTTAAATCTAAAATTTTATCAAGGCAACTAAAACTCTGTATGTATAAATACCTAATTAGAGCAGTTCTGACGTACGGTTGCAAAGTATGGACACTCAAAGCAAACGGTATATGCCAAGTACTCTCCCACAAACACATATCGTATTCACTATAACCCCTTATTAGAGAACTTAATCGGAAAGCAGAATGCAATAAAGATATATGAAATCGAATCGACTATAAACTGAGAACGATCAGCAAAACAAGCACTTATAAGAAACTTAGTTGGATCCCGAAGAAGAGGCACAACTAAAAAAATATGGGTAGATGATGCTGAAGAAGATTAAATGAAGTTACTCGTAAGCGATTGAATAAAGTTGGCATCGGATTGAGTCAGATGGCGAAAATTGTTTGAGGAAGTATTCATCCACTCAGGACTGTTATGCTAAGAAAGAAGAAGAAAAAATAAATAGTAATATTTCTTATTACTACATTTTATTTAAGTTTTGATCTAATATCATTAATTTGTAGAAAATTATTGCAAATTAATTAATACAAAGATTCCAATTACAAAAAAAAACATAATTCTGCTAATTCTTAAAAAAATTGATTGTTTATAATCGCTATAATGTTTATGGCATAAACCCATCAATATAATTACGGATTAACTGTTATAGAATTAGCTTATCATTTACTTATCAGTTACCATTAATCAGTAGTGAATAGGTTAATTAACTTTAATATCCTTATATCAGATATCAGATCTTGTTACAGTACTGCATTACCCATTGCTATAGCTGATAACTCCATCCTCTCTTAAACGTTATCCTGATTTTCCGGTCATGATCGATGGCCGAAAAATTCCAAGACACAGATAAAAGATGTGAATGTGCACTTAATTTTCATATTCATCTATAACCTTACTTGCTTGGATAAAATATGCTACTGGCGACATTAGTGTCAGGATCACAATATACACGTATATTTAGCACCGGTTATAACTCTTTGAAAGTAACACATTCATTAATATAATATATATACTTTATAATTTGAAGGGTGTTCAAGACGACGTATATTATGTATAAAATAATTTGAACGAAATTTATAAAAAAATGTATTTCATAGCTGAATATTGCTCACCCTACTATGAACTCAGTATCATTTTTTCCTTTCAACTTATTTTTTCCACTCATAGACAGGCATTAAACAACGTTGCAAACCCTCATATGTGACTTAGGGAAATAAAAAAAGCGTAGTGCAAATTTTTGGAGGTCATACAGTGCATTAACTTCAATGGTGTTTACTGCGGATGATGGATTACCTTTGACAGGCAGTAATTTGAGCGGTAGAAAGACTGCAAGTCATGTGCAGTAAACATGGAAACATAAAATATCGTGCAAGTGCCACAATCAGTTGAACTTTTTTTTGCCAGTCAATAGTCTAAAAGATATTTTCGAAGAAAAGAAGTTAAAGTGCAACAAAAATCCATTATCATTTTTGCTATAAGAAGAAAGTAAGCTTCAACCATTTGAACTTTTAAAAGTGATTTGTTAAATGACTTCTTGCCAAGAAAAAAAAACTGAAAATAGGAAAGTCAATATTTTAACAAAATAATAAATGCGATGAGAAAGGTGTGATATATAAAATAATCACGCATTTAATGTTATAAAACACAACTCATTTTAATTATTAAATATCGTGTTTACTCCCAAAACTGTTTCGTAAAATTGTACTCAATATAATAGAGTACAATTACTTACCGAAACAGTCTATAATTATAAATGTAGTATATTGTACTAATATACACAATGTATGCATTTAGCAAATAAATTTTATGGCATGATGTCGGAATGCAAGTTTTCTCATTTTTTTCTTTCACACTACAGTCAAGTGAGATCCTTTATTGAATTTCTTCACGATCTGCCTCCATTTTGTTTAATCAGCTGAGATGTCTTACAGTATTACTGTTCCATACTCCATTAAGAGCTTAAGGAATCAACAAAAGTTTTCCAACAGTTTTCCTCAAGGGTTCCAGATTAGCGCGATGGGCGTACTGTCATCATAGGATTTATGTAATGTATGCCCTATCCACCGATATTTGCGCAGACGTATATCACCGTTTATATTTATGTAGCCTGTGAACCTCCATAACTCTTTGTTTGTTATTATTCTTGGCTACCATATCCAAAGTATATTTTGCAGACAGCGTTTTATAAACGTTTGTAGATTGGTTTGAGTTTCAGCAGTCAGGTCTCAGAGCCGTAGAGGGAAATGGCACACACGCGTTAAACATTTTTATTTTAGATGTCTTCCAATAGGAGATATTAAGGTTACTTGTGTCCTTATATATATTGTCTTCCACTTTGTTTTTTGCCGAACCCGATTTGCCATTTTACGAATTTCAATTCGATATTGTTTTTACAACATGATTGGACTATTAAGTTTCTGTACTCTAACTTGAAACGATTCCAATAATCTTTTTTCGCTTGAAATTTTTTTCACTTTTTAAGTTCAGCTAATAGATATATAAATGTGTTTTTCATTTAAAGATTATATTTCAGTTCGCTATTATCATGGTTCTGTTTTTCTATATATTATATATTATGTTATAGACGTCTCCATTAGAACTATATTTTATTTAAAACATTTTTAGTAATTATTAAAACATTTATTAATTATTATTATGTGTTTTTCAATTTAGTCAAATATTTTTACTGCTCAATATGCATTTTGTATGATTATTATACGGAAATTATAATTTGAACTAAACATAACAAAGATACAAACCTTTTTTTTGTAAATTGATGACATATATGATGACATTATAGATAAATTTGATGATAGATGTATGCATAAATTTCAATTGTTTCAGCAATTAGAATTATAAGTTTCGTATAGAGGTACCGTACGCACTTGAGGCCTATGTATCCTAAGACCTTTTCTGCTTACACTTTCCGGAAAGCGTTTCAAGTGCGATTATGGGCCTAGAAGCATATTTCCTGAATTTGGTAAAAGTCATATCTCTGTCATATTTTATGAAAAATGTATGAACGATTTAGTCAAGCGTTAGCATAATTGTATTGAATCGATTAAGTCTATTAAGTCTATTTAAATTTCGGATAATTTTTATACGAAATATGTGTTCAGTTCAATCATGTGGAATTCGAATAACCTTTAAATTTGAGTGTTGTGATTTCATTTCAACAAATATCTAACAAACCATGAAAGGCTAATGTTTGAAACCCTGACAAAAATGTCTACATTGTTTATAGTTTACAAACCCAAAGTTAGCACCTAAAATGGGCTAAGACAAATGGCGTATAAAGACGCAGCTGCGGTGCAGAAATAAGCTGGCATTACAACCCGACGCGTATCGCTTAAATGCAGCAGTTAAAATTGGATGCTCTGAGTTCAATTTATTTGTTGCGTATTTAGCGGCTTAAATAGCGTTAAAGCTTGTTAGGAGGCTCAGCTGAGCTTAGCTAATACTTTTCACAAATGACCTCAGCACTTCAAGCTATGAAAATGTATCTACGCTCTGCGGCCATAAAACACGGATAGCCGCAATACGCTGCCGGCCTTTTAGCTCGTTTCAATTTATTTATTTATTAGTTTGCAGTATAAAAAAAATATCATATTTAACGAGTCTGTCATGGGAATTTATTTTATCCATCTCTTTGATGTTTAAACTAAAAATGGACAAATTTTATTTTCAACATTTTTTATTTTTATTAAACGCTGATTTAATTTATTTGTGTTTATTTTGCAATTCCTTTGTCTTTTGCTTAAATTCAAAACTCAGTATTTTATAATTTTTAAATTTTTTTAGACTATTTTTGGTGGCGCCTTGTTTCGTCTTGAAATACTGCAGCTGCGCAGAAGTGCGATATGATAAAAGTGTGATTTTTTTTTCATAACTCTTTTTGGAAAAATCAAGATTTATTTTTTGAATTTTATGTCGACTCTTAGATTTCTTATGGGAATATTCGAGCGGTATTAATTATAACCGTAAAAATCTTTACGAATCCATAAAAAAAGTATCTTAGTTTTTTTAATGTCGACTGCGCATATTCTAGGCTTTATGAAATAAATTTGGGCCACGTTTATGTCAACACAGCCACTGATAAGCTACTTAGGTTTAATGAGCGGATTTTCTCACGACTTCACTTTTAATGCCTATTTAATTTTCTAATTAAGAATAGTAAAGATTTTATATACTTGTAAACAACACAAAAGATAAAAAATTCTAATAAAAATTTTAATTGGAAATAGGAGATTTAATAAAACTTCAGTGTCACCTAATAAAATGTCGGCAACTCGATTATCTGTCTTCGAAATTTTAATGTATAATTGTCAGGGTGAAAGTTCTAGAACTATAAAATGACAGTTCTGATAATGAGTTTGATAAGAGTGAAAGAAATAACTGAACTATACTCCATAGCAAAAGGTTTTTATTTAACAAATAATTGTATTGCTATAAAAAATGTAGTATTACTAGGTGGATTGATAAATATCCGGCCTAAGTAATAAAACCGCATTTTTTGTTTGTAATTATATCTCATGCTTCAATATAGTCGCATTTTAGTTCTAAACACAGAGTATAAAAATCTTTCAATATTTAGATACATTCTAAATAATATGATTTATCAAGACATCCAAAAGATACCTCAGTTTCTTTTGCAGCCATCTATTCAAGTTTAAAGACAGGTAATAGTCATTGAGAAACAAATTTGGAGAATACAGTGGATGAAGAAGCAAATTATACTACCGTAATGCATTTAATTTTACCATGGTTTTCCTTGACGTGTGATGTTACGGGTGCGTTATCTGCAAAAACAAATTTTTTTTTTCGACTAATGTGGTTTTATTTTGATATTCTCATTCAGTCTGATGTTATTGTTTTCCGTTTTTCCAAATTTTCTATGAAAATTATTCCACTAGAATATTAAAATGAGGAAGCCAAAATTTTTCCAGTCGATTGTTGCGTTCGTGGTCATTTGGGAACACTACCTGCAGGCTCTACACATTCTCTGGCTCGTGGCTTTTCCTTAAGTGTGAAGTAATGGATCCATGTTTCATCAATTGTTACTAATGAACTCTATTCGATCTACCTCACTACCTCAGACGATCTGGACGCTATTTATCAAAAACTCCCGTACGACCACGTTTAAATTCGGCTTTCCAATATTTTATTATTGTTAACGATGGTACAAGGTTGCCATAAATATAATCCATTTCTAATTTGATTCTTTCCTTTCAAATGGAGAAGAGATATTAATTTTTTTACATTTTATAAAAAATTACCAAGATGCACTGTTTCAATTATGTACAAAAAGCTAATCAAACATGTGATGAAGTCGAAATTATTACAGCTATCGTTTAAAAGTTGGTAGATATAAAAAGAATAACTGATTTTGTTCTGGCGTTGCCATCTGTTGTGAAGTTAGGTAATTATCAATCCACCAAATATTATGTGAAATTATATAAAGAGTGATAACCTTTTTCTTACATTATGAGAAATTAAAATTGAACTTTAAGTATCAAAGGCTATCGTGCATAAGGAATAAGTAATAAAGACTTTACTCATCAACCCGTGAATATAAAAATGATGTAATCTATTAATTGAGAGCAAAATTAGAAACTGGTAATAATCAAAATTTATTTAATTCAAAGCGTAAAGACCGGTGGTAAATGGAAAAGGTTAAGCAACATTCCTTCTCAATCTCTATTAAAAATTCGCAGAGTAAATCATTTGACAACAAACTTCATATATATCAAATATGATTCCATATGATTTTTTCATGTTTCGCAAGATAAAATTATTACTACATTAGATACTTTTTGAGTTCGTTGAAGCGATGAAAGCAAATTTGATGATAGCCCTAACGGCTATTTCACAAACTGTCTTCAAAAGTTTGTAGATGACTAGGTTAACAATTTTAAACATAATGAAATAGATTTTGATGCTTAAATGTGTATTTTGTATATTTTAAGGAATCCGAATCAATATTTTATGTATGTATATGAGTTAAATTAAGTCATGATTTCTTGAGTTAATGGGTTAAAGGGACTGACTTCGTAATTGGTATGTATTCAGTTTTGTGGAAAAACTCATGTGCATTATGACATTTTCAAGATTTTTATTTGGTCACTATTTACCTGCTGAGTTTTTCTGTGAACTATGGAATATGGAATATATACCATTTTTTTATCAAGTATTATTACTATAATAGGTATTTGCATATTATTCTTTATTTCAGTGTGCTTGATATCGATATTCTTCTTTTCTACAGAAGAAATTCTTTGAAATTTATAATTTTAAATAGTTATTTCATATTCATTATGATATGCTAGAGTTAGAGTTTTAATTAATTAAACTATTGCCATTCCTTAACATAATAACAAGAAAGTTATATAAAAACTATTGCATTTAAAAGACAATTAATGTTTATGTAAAGACTTTAGTCTTTTAAACGATCGAGTAACAGAAACTGTAACCTGTCTTAGATGGGCAAAGTTACACCTTTGCTTTTATCTTTAGTCTAACTTCAAGGAGCTTATATTAGACTACTGCCAAATTGCATAAAGTTATAAAAAAAATTTTCGGTGTGGTTAATTTTTGATGAACTGCTGCCAGAAAGACAATGAAAATTACTTAATCACTAGCAAATAAGCAATTTGATTGCCATTTCAATTGGTGAAAGAAAATAAGTACTAAATGAAGCCGCTCCCAGTCGTTGATTTGTATATTTAACCTTTTTCTCCTCCCTTCGGTGCAGCAATCATAATTATTGCATTTAACACGCAAAACCTAAACAACCAAAAAACCAAACAACCAAAGCAACCAAAACAACCAAAACAACCGAAACAACCACAGCAACAAATTTGTTACATTACGGAAGAGAAATTGTTTTGCCATTTTTTGATGAATTGTTAATGAATTTTTGCCACAAAATATGAGTACATGACAGTTGCATTGCCCCTTGGCCGAATCTTGTCTAAATGTTGCATTAGACAAGTTGATATTAGGAGGGAAAGATTATTTGAAAAATTGCTAATACCACGGCAACAGCAACATCAACAGCAACAACAGCAGCAACAATTGCTGGTTCTGTCTTGAATTAATTTTTTTTGTTGCTGTTGGCACGCAGGCGCAAACACTAATTGATTTTGGAAAGTTGCTGATGGCAAATTTTGTGTTGTACATTGCATGTTGCGTGTGAACGCGATTTGTTTACTGAAAAAAAGATTTTTACATTGTCAAAAAGAAAGATAAATATGATAAATGCTAGTAATTGTGCATTTAATTATGACTTAAATTGAGTTTAATTATTGCTATAACACATATTTGTTGGCTAAACTGATTGAACTTGTTTTGGCAATCTCGCATGGTGTCAAATTTTGACTTCCTTATCTTAAAGAGGAACTACTTCAGTAACTACAAACATAAATAAATTGTTTATGTATTTGTGGAAAACCACGCCATCTATTATAGAGTTAAAGTTCTGCTTTACTTTAACTAATTTCATTTAGTAAGAAACAATAAAGGATAGAGCCCTGAAATTATTTGCAAAAACTGACAGACTTACCAACACCGCGTTATCAAATCTCAGAATGGTTACAGGCTCCTCGGGGAGGTATGCAGATCTGAGGTCAATTATTCCTTAGTCTGATGAAGTGATAAACAATAATCCAATCAACGGGAAAAGAGGGGTTTTGAAAATACCTCGAGTTAAGAAAGAGTAAAAGTGCTCAAGTGCACTGGCTCAAATAAGTTCAACATAAGAAATAAAGTTGTATATAAAAAACAGTAAAATCAATGAAATTTTTAATTTAAAAACCAACCAAGAGATAATATTTATTAACTCCAAAGCAAGAAAGAAATAGTAATATTGTTACTGACTATTCTTATCCGACTTTAACAGGTGGATTAGCACCTTCCGAACA
>NC_051847.1:175221930-175266505 GCF_002237135.1 Teleopsis dalmanni
AAGATTTCGATTTCTACTGAATGTTGACTAGAAGAAAAAGCCAAAAAAATTATGTCAGTTGTCGTTGTTTGTAATGATGCAAAATTGTTTGTATGAAGTTGATGTTGTTGGCTCAACATACTGTCTGTCTGTCTGTCCTAAGCTGTCAATAAATCATTTAAAACAATTTTTGCTACATATTCCTTATACATTTAAGCTTTATTCTGTATTTAAGTTTTTTTGTTTACTTGTGATTTAATTTGCCGAACATGGTTTTTCATTTAGACTTGCAAAACAGAAATGTGAACAATTGCACGATGTAAATGTTAACGATTTAACGAGCTTACAACGCATTTTGCAAGCAAAGACTAGTGATTCAGTAGACATTTTCGTCTGGGTGTCCTTTTATTGTGGCATTAATGCGGCGACGTTGCGGCATTGCTGCGGTATACATGTTTAGCTCAATGCCTGGTCAGCTTTAGCTCAAGCAGCATAAATGCATCATTGCAATGATTGGACGGTCTTATAGGTATGTGTGATTGCATTGTGAGCAGAGGTGATCTGTATCGGTTAGCATGAACCTTGGCTGCTGTGTACCGCTCAGAAAGTCTTCTTGCTTTATCGCCACTCAACTTGATTTAATCAATGACAATCTGTTGGGTTTTAATTTATTTTTATAAATTCAGTATTTTTTGAAGTAAAGTTTTTTTTTTAATTGAAAATAGCTAAAAAGCCAACATTTCAGCACGTTTAGCAGTCAAGACGCGTTTTTCAATTTTTTATAACTTTTTCTTCTTTTTTTTATTATTTACTCTGCAGCTTATAAATCACTTCCTTACTAGATTTGTCTCATGTTTCATTTCGAAGGGTTGTGCTGGCTATCTTACCTCACCTACCTTATCCTTTGTGGATATATTGCGCCAATGCTTAATTGCAACAAATGTTGTCAATGTTGTTTAACAATGATTTTAATTAGCTTTACGTACGTACTACGTAGTTTCCAGACGTAAGCAGACATTTTTGCAGATAATAAAAAAGACAACATATATTCGTGATATGCAATACACAACAGATTCTTTGCGAATATATTCACTTTTTTGCAAAAGATTCCACTGGAAAATATAAGCGCAAGGATTCAACCATATTAACATATTTTAAATTTATTTTTATTTAGCCATGAAAGAAGATGCCTTGAACCTTACAATACATGCCCAAGTACTTGTACATCTTCGGAATAGTCAAAAGCCCTTAGCCATGTTCAGTCAAGTTATATGTTTCTTTGCATTGAAGTATTTCTCGTAACAACTTCTTATTTGCATATTCCACATATTTGTACAATAGATTTTTTTGTGGTATCATCTTTGACAATAAGAGTTCTTTGAAGATTTACAGCATCTAAAAGCTACTTAAGATTCAAGGTCGCTATTTTTTTTTAAACTACAAAAATTTTTATTCAATTTGACATAAAGTTAAATTAATGAAATATTTTTATTTAGCAAATATCTGTTCATTGAAGAATATACGACAAGTTTTATAAGTTTGAAATTTATTCTGTTATTGGAAAAAAGACAATTATCGAGTTATCTTCATGTGTAATATATACAATATACTAGATAGACAACGAAAAACAAATTAACAATCAACAATTACTTTTAGAAAACGAATATTCTTATTACAAACGTCAAAATAAATATTAAAATAAGATATAGATAAAATAATAATATTTTAAATATTTGACTCTTACATTAATTTTGCTGGTAAAATTTTTGAAATTGATTTTTGAAAGAATTTTCCCAAAACTGAAGAATTCAGAAGTCAATTTATTTATATATCATTATATCATGGAGGTAACATCCAGGCTATCCGAACTATTTAGTATTGCAATCGGCGACATATTTTTCTTCTCGATATATTCGATAAAGTTCCCTGGAAAAAAATTGATGATCTAATTTTTAATATATTGACAACCTATCTAATAATAATTCTAAAAACTAAAATCAGTGAATCTAAAAAGAGGAAGGAAAATAAAATTTTGCAAGAATAATAGTTTTCCTATTCATCAGACTAAACTAACGCAGATCACGCTCACGCTCTTGTAAGAATCTTGCTAACAGTGATTTTGAATATCAGATCCTCAAGTAGACCATGCAAAATCTCTATATGTTCTGCAGATTCTTTTGTATAAGCATATATGTTCAGTACAGGCGTTCTTATATATTTTCAAAAGAAAGCTACTTGAATTGAAACTATGTTCACTATTACGGTAACAATAATCAATATTCGATACAGTCACATAGTCAGTCTAAAGAGTTCAGTTCGTTTAAAAAGAATAGTTCAGTTCATTTAAAAAGAATTGTGTAAAAGTTTTTATCCTTCAACAAGATTTTTACTTTGGATAATTTAGAAATTAATGTAACAATTGCAATCAAATGCTTAATATGTCAGATTGGATTAGCAAAAAGGATTTCCTCAAAATCTAATTCAACTTAATCTGCGGAGTAGTTAGTCCTACATACACATATATACAGAAACATAATGGAAATGGTGGTTAAGTGTTCTTCATATACTTAAGCTTCTTACGGTAAATAGTTTTAAATGTACATTCACACGACATTTTTGTCCTCAGAGCTGCAGCCACGAAAATAAAATAGTGAGGTGAAACATACGAATAACGAAAAGTTGCTAAATTAATTTCTTCAATAATGCAAATGCTGTAGTACAAATTAACACAAGACAAAAAAACTTAAATTAATATAGTTTCTCTATCCATTCTGAGTAAGAAGGTTCTCAGAGCGTTTAATAACAACAAATATAAGAGTAACAAATTAAAAGGACTGAGGAGTTATATATATCCCTTAATGATTTGTGTTGAAATTCTTTATCATTCAATAGTTTTCAACACCTTCTTAGTTATATTGCACACAACTTGATTTAGCTAACTAATCCATCATAGTTATATGTAAGGCATAACAACTTATTCACATAAGAAATAATTGATTTTTATGTGAAGGTTATTCCAGTATATGAGTTCTTCAATAATTCCAATAATTCAACTCCAATATGAGTTCTTTTATTAAATTTTGTAAACTCATTAATTTATGTAATTAACTGAGTAAACTTTTTACTATCAATATAAAATCTTTTTCTTTTTTCAATTTTTCATGGCCCTTAAAAGTCTATCACTTAATTATTTTAAAGATATCGATTAAATTGGGAGACCTTAAAGATAAATCTGGTTTTTGACTCAATTAACAGTAAAGAATAACCTTGAAAAATTCGTGAAAGAATATGTTTTAAAATAATTCCTGCTTAAATTTAATCGCAACTTTATCAAGTACAACCTCTCCGCATGTTAGTTCTTCATTTTAAAAGTGCTTGAGTACTTGCGTAGGTTCATTAAATATTTAAATACTACTTTTGTGTATCCGTTAACTGCGCCTTTATATTATTTTTAGCATAATTATATGACTTGCTTATTTCCTCTTTAAAGGCTGTATTTAAAGGTTATTTTTAAAATTTATGGTTAAGCTATACAAAACAAATTATTTGTTTTGCCAAAGGTTTACACAGTGTGATCCTTTAGAGCCTTTAATAAAAACGAAGCAAAAATCCATTCAACTTAAGTTCAAGTTTAACAAAACAAAAGACGTAAGACACAAACTTGGTGCTTAAATTAATGCGTGCCTTGATGATGAGTAAAAAATTTTTAATATTAAAATTTTGAATGTAAAATAATTTTTATTATCCATACAAAAGAAAAGAAACAAAATAATAAAATAAAATACTTAATTAAATAATTATTTAATATTTGTGTAAGAAATTAATTTTTGAAATTTACACGTGCGACAGATAAATTATGCACACTTTTTTGGTGCTGACATATTGAGGTTAATATGACAAACAAATCGAAATTATTTGCAAAAAAAAATTTTTTTTTAAAAATGTAACTAACAAATGAAAACCGAACACAATAAATATCTTAAATTCCAGACTTCAAATTTTACAGACTTAAAAAGCTTGCGGGTATGAGTAAAGTTTATAATTGTTCAAAATTTAACACTTCATTGTATGAGTTTAATAACTCAATCCAAGCATTTGAGAAAAAAGCGATGTCAAAGAGACACTCGAAGTTTATAGCAAAAATGAAGATACAAAACAAAACAAATAATGGTTTTCATATGCGAAAACTATTATTTTTGAGGCAATTTCGTGATATGCTCCTTTGTAAACACTTAATTATAAATGAAAGTGTTGCAAATTATCAAACCATTAGCGTCAGTGACATTATAAAGCAGATAATGGCAAAAAAATCATATGATTTAGATACATATTTTCAGACATTGAATGAAGTCGGCAGAAATAGAAACAATTTGTTGAGATTGAAGTCCATAGATAAAAGTTGAAAATAAAATATTAATTATGAAGATATAAAAATTTCTACTAGTGTTTTAAATTCAATACAGAAAAAGCTTCAATTGTGTCATATTTTTTAAATGAGAAGAGATTGTGCAAAATGTGCTATTCTACTGAAAGTAATTTTTCTCTATTACATTTTTGCAGAAATCTCTATTACCACTCACCGAATTTGCTTTCTATTCACCAAAACGTTCCACAAGCATTTGCAATTATTTTTTAATTTTAGTAATTATTTATTAATCAATTAAATTAAATTGTTAAATAATTGTTCGTCGATACTTAAAACTTTAACAATTTATTTAATTAACTAAAAAATTTTGAAAGTAAGCCCAGACCAGACCAGGGTTAATGTTGCTGTAATGATGATATCGCATTTAGATTTATATTTTGTGGTTTCATTTGCGTTCATCGCATTCCACTTAAGTTTTAATTAATCGCTAAATATTACCGCAAATTTTACAATATTTGTCAAAAAAAAATAATTTGTTGAACAGACTTAAAAACACTTCATTAAGTACTTTGCTTTGAGATTTGATATTGAAATAAGAGTTGGTCTCTTTGTAATATTAATGTAAAGGCAAATCTTGCGGTTAAGTGTGCAATTAAATTTGATATTTTCATATTAATAATTCAATTAGTGAATAATGAGTCTATAACTGATGCTGTACACTTTTAATTATAATTTAATAATTGTAGTAAATTTTATACGAAACTATTTAAGTGCTTTTCTAATTTTAATGAATCGTATGCCTAAGTGGTTTTTGTTTACAAACAATAATAATACCATAATTAATTAATTTTTATTATTATTTAATTATTTTAAGTATTGGTTATGGTATAATTAATTATTTTAAATTTATTCGTAACATACCATGGTTACCATAACTATTTTGTATTCAAATATAACTTTAAAATCTTTAAAATTATTTTACTTCATGGTAATTCCACAGATAAGGACATTAGAAGTAATTTGTTAAATATATTTATTACGAAATATTGTTCAATTAATCATGGTTATTTTTTATATTAAACTCGTCTACTCGTAAATGATTTTTCTGTTTTATAAAAATACATATAAACACTATGTATGCCTTAATAATAAAAAAAAAGGTAACTTCTTTACCACACCGGAAATGAGCTAATTGATTTCATCATATCAGTGAAGTAAATACCAGTAAACACCTTTTAAGTAAAGTAATCATTTAATTAACTTCCTTGTATATGACTCATCCTTATCGTAATAGAAATTACGATTTTGATAAATTCCACTAAATCCTTGACAATGAAATGCCTACAAAACCTCTATCGATAAAGTTTTATCGTTAAGGATTTAAGAATTTATGTTGAATTATGAAAGCTATAAGAACCCTTTGTTGTTTTTATTTAAGTACTTTTATATTTACTTATACATTTTATGTGATTGAAGGAGTCCTGTAAATACACCAGTATGAGTGCATAAGATTATAGAAACAATCCTATAGAAACAATAAATATGAGTAAAGGTTAGGTTAGGTTGAAGAAGCACCCTTGTTTATCACAGCTCACTTCAACACAAATAATGACATGGTGTGATAGAACAGATGAGATACAGTTCTTAAGACAGACCTTAAAGGTAGTTGACTCAAATATTTAGCAACTTCCCCATTTAAGTAGAAAAAATTAATGTGACAATTTTATGAACTTTGCTATGTTTCTAATTTAAAAAGGTACCAGGTCAGTTAGAATCAGATAGGAGCCCCAAAAAGTTCGAATTAAATTTGATTATAAATCCTAGTCAATGATGAATACTGACATATAAATTGAAGTACAGTTTCCTCCTCATCCGTTAAAACACGCGCGCTTTAAATGTTGTTAGAAGGTTAATCAAGTATACCTTCCTAATACACATTAACCAGGCAGCATGTATTTAGTAAGACTGATTTGGTTCCGTAGTAGTCGGAAGAAGCTGCTTAAAATGAATTGTCTTCAATTTGCACCATGAGTATAAGGATCAGTGTATAAAATTACTTATAGTATATAACGCATTTACTAACGTCTAAGTGCATATTTAAGCGTTGTCTTTGAATAAGATTTTCAAGAAATATAAACAAATTTTTCATCAAAATACAAAAGTTCTCCACTTATTCCTCAATGTACATCCTGCCAATCTTTCAACCACACAAAAAACTTCTTCTCAAAAGTCCCACGCTGCGTTAAATGCACAGGCTTGCATAGCATGAGTGACTGCCCCAAACCTGCTGAAGAAATACCGAAATGCTGCAATTGTGGTGAATCTCACACAGCTAACTACCGAGGATGTATAGTTGCCAAGCAACTCCAAAAAATTAGGGATACACAAAGAAAACGAAATCCTCAAATCACTAGTAATGTAGATGCTGCGGATACAGCAATGCATACGCAAAAAAGTAATCAAACTTTCGCTCAAGTTCTGAAAAGTGGTTCTACCGAGTTACCATCGACTCAAGACACTAATAGCTTACTATTAAAAATCCTGGACAAACTTAATGCTCAGGAAACTTTTAATAAGTAACTTGAGAGCCGCCTTCAACTCCTTGAAAAGAGTACAAAAATCCAACATGTCTAAACTTACCAAGATTATGCTTTGGAACGCCAACGGGTTATTTCAACACAAAAATGAACTAGAAGTGGTCCTCAAAACTGAGAACATAGATATATGCCTTATCGCAGAAACCCACCTCACGAACCAATCATATTTCAATATAAATGGTTATGATGTGTACCACTCAACTCATCCAAACAACTGTGCCCGTGGAGGCAGTGCCGTCATAATCAATACGAATATTAAACATTATGAATACTGCAAGCTGTCATCTGATGAATTTCAAATGGTAGCAGTTAATGTGGAATTCCAGTACCAAGTCTTGAATGTTGTTGCATTGTACAGTCCACCAAGACACTCTGTCAAGTCCTCACAATATGAAATACTCTTTAAACACTTAGGCGAAAAATTCATCATCGGAGGAGACTTTAACGCAAAAAACACACATTGGGGTTCACGCCTCACAACAACCAAAGGAAGAAAACTACTGAAAGCAGCGAACAGTATGCACTGTGACTTTTTAACTAGTGGAACGCCAACATACTAGCCCACTGATTCGTCCAAGATTCCTGATCTTATTGATTTCTTCATTACACGTAAAATTGCACCCACATATGCCCAAGTGAATACTATGTACGACATCAATTCAGATTATTCTTCGGTTATTCTAGTTTTGGGACAACAAATGACCAAAAAACTTCCGTCACCCTACCTAACTAATACATTGTGACCGAAAGGTTTTCGGAGGTTCTCATTTAAAATTCGCGCGCTGTATATTTTTCGATATTTTAAGTTTATGTAGTTTGGCAGCACTGTCCTTAATTACTATGCCAAAAATGAGCGCGATCTGTCGGACAGTTCGTTTACGGCAGCTGTTGAAACCAGTTCACCTCAGTAGTGCGTTGCGAAAAAAACAATGGAAAAAAATATTGAACAAAGAGTTTGCATCAAATTTTGTTTTTCGAACGAAATTTCGTGTGCAGAATCGTTGCGAATGCTACAAAAGGCTTATGGGGAATCAGTTTTATCGAAAACTCAAGTTTATGAGTGGTACAAAGCCTTTCAGGACTGTCGTACGACCGTCGAAGACATGCCGCGTTCTGGACGACCTTCGACCTCTACCACCGACGAAAACATTGAAAAGGCAAAGGAAATCGTGTTCAAAAATCCTCATGTGAGTGTTAGAGAGA
The DNA here is from genome assembly GCF_002237135.1 of Teleopsis dalmanni. NCBI lineage: Eukaryota > Metazoa > Arthropoda > Insecta > Diptera > Diopsidae > Teleopsis > Teleopsis dalmanni. The sequence goes on from NC_051847.1 coordinate 175,230,076, forward strand.
TAGCACGAGAGCTAGGCATCGGTCGTGAGATGGCTCGTTTGATTTTGGTGGACAATTTGTGTATGCGACGTGTCAACGCCCGGCTTGTTCCGATTCACCTCAATTTGTTCAACATTATCAACGATTTTAAGGCCAAACATTCAATAAATACCATCGAACAGCCACCGTATTCACCTGATCTTGCACCGTGTGACTTTTTCCTGTTTCCCAACCTCAAATTACCACTCAGAGGAACGCGTTTTGAATCCATAGAAGACGTAAAACAGAATTCGCAGAGGGAACTCAAAGCCATACCGGAAAGCGCCTATAAAAAATGTTTTGATGATTGGAAGAAACGTTGGCATTTGTGTATCGCTTCTAATGGAGCATATTTTGAAGGAGATAAAATAAATATTGATGAAGATTAAGAATTTTGCGTTTTATTTATTTATGACCGGAAACTTTTCGGTCACAATGTAAACATACTGACTGGAGTTATTTTAAAGACATACTCGAGGCCGAAAATTATCTTCACGGTGTACTTGAAACTGTCGATGAAATTGAACTAGAAACCCTCAAAATCACGCAGACAATACAACGTGCAGCATGGAGTTGCACCCCATCCATTCAACGACATAACCACGCTATCAACTTTCCTAATGAAATCGTATCAACTCTTCGGACGAAACGTTTTCTACGTCGTAAATGGCAGCAATCACGATCTCCAACAGATAAAGCGGCACTAAACCGTATAACACAAAAGCTACGACGGAGAATTAAGCTTTTCAAAAATAGCTCGTTTAATAATTACCTTTCTCAGCTTTCAGATAAAAAAACGTCAGATTACTCTCTTTGGAAATGTACAAATAAATTAAAAAGACCCATCAGCCACATCCCAGCTATACGAGCTAACAACAGTAAATGGGCCCGAAGTGACTTAGACAAGGCAAACGTTTTTGCTGAATATCTTGAGGAATCATTTACGCCTAACTGCGGTCAAGATGAAAACACTTATGACGAAACAGACAATCGTTTGATTTTAGAACCTGAGGTTCAGATCCGTCCTGTTACTCCAATAGAGCTAGAACAGGAAATTCAAAAGCTGAAAAATAAGAAATCGCCAGGTTTTGACCTCATCACCGCCGAGGTGTTAAAAAAGGTTCCTAATAACATAGTTCTAAGGCTTACTAATTTATTCAATTCGTGCATTCTATTAAAGTACATTCCGAATCTTTGGAAAGTAGCCGATGTTATAATGATTCTCAAACCCGGGAAGCCAGCGCCTGAGGTCTCATCGTATAGACCAATTTCGCTTCTACCAGTATTATCAAAACTGCTCGAAAAAATTATTGTTAAACGTCTTAACAAACTTATTGAGGACAGAAAATTGATCCCAGACCATCAATTCGGATTTAGAAATAAACATTCTACAATCGATCAAATTCACCGAATTACCAATGTAATTGAACAAGCCTTGGAAGGAAATAAAGTTTGCTCTGCTGTTTTTCTTGATGTAGCCAAAGCATTTGACAAAGTATGGCACAATGGTCTTACGTTAAAACTGCGAAGCACGCTCCCTAAACAATATTGCGATCTCTTGGAATCCTATTTGACTGACAGATTCTTCCGAATCAAACAAAATGACATAACATCTGAGCTGAAAACAATCAAAGCTGGGGTGCCGCAAGGTAGTATTCTTGGCCCAACTCTCTATTTAATATTCATAGCCGATCTCCCTTCTGCGCTGGATGTTTGTACTGCTACCTTTGCAGATGACACAGCTCTTCCGAGTATTGGTTCAGACGTTGATGATTCAACTAACACACTTCAGGCTACGATTTCTGAAATAGTTGAACCCACACACAAAGTGAACTTAATCCTTAATTTACGATTTTTGTACGATTTTCTTTGGTATGAACCCATAAAAATGGAATACACATAGATACATAAGCCTATATAATGCAATGTACAAAGAATGTTGCTAGTGTCACATAATTCTAACAATGTTACTGCTTTTGTGTTGCGGACATTGAGAGAAACTCAGTTTTTGTTTTGTGTATGAAATGCGGCTTAGTTTGCTAAGACTTAGATTGTACGAAATAGAAAGATATTAAAGTTCTTTTGTTATAGGTACAGAAGAATTTAGAACAGTAGCGATCAGTAAAGTAAGCTTATTTAAAACGTAAGCCGGCAGAACTGTCATCGTAAGCTTTGTTAAATGATGGCAGCACAAACCAAAAATCAGACACATTCTGAAGAACTGCTAAGGCAATTGATATGCAACAATGTTTATGATGACATTTGAATTAAACTTAAAGCATTAAAAGCAGCTTAAATACCAAAGATTTACTTTATTTAATGTATGTAAAATACAATATTAAAATGTTAGTAAGCATTTCTTTATATGAAAGAAGAAAAAATAAAGATAATTTTGCTGCAGCTTTGTCGAAACTTTTGTTCCCTTTATACAGTAATATTTTATATCACAAATGTCTCAATATACGTATATATTCAAATATATTTGTTTGAATGTGTATCTATACATATGTTTAAAAATATATATATTTCTAATATAAGATACAAAAAAAAAAGGTAAAAGAAATAAGACCCTAATGAAAAAATATATCGCATATTTTTTTAGATAATAATGATTGGTTGATAATACCAATTTTTACTTACAACTATGCTATACATTTTATTGTACATAAATAGCTATCTATTTTACACTCGGAACTATTTTAGTAATACAGGTCTGTTAAAAAAATCATTAAGCGTATCAAATTTTGTAATGCTAAAGCTTACCATTTTAATATTTTTACATTCAACATTTTCAAAGAATACTAATAAGGAATATTTGGCAATATTGGAAACAACTGTGTGACCAGCTCAAATTCATAATTTCAGATAATATTTGTATCGGTATCGGTATATAAGATACAATGATTAATGCATTGATCATTATTATTGAGTAACAAGTTCATTATAGATGAAGAAATGAAAAAAATATCCTAATGTTAAGTAAAACACTTCATAAATTTTTTGTTTTTAGTTTTCATAAACTGTGGCATGTTAAACTATCATCGTCATCATCAACATCACATCATCATCAGCATTTAAAAGTGATCTTCTTCAGAAAACCTCCGAAACTTTCTTGCTTTTATGCCAATGCTACCCAAATAGGTACCCCAAATCTTTAAGCATTCAGATCAGATTCAACTCTCCATCAACGCACACTCATAGCTGAAAAGAATCAGTAAACAGTAAACTCAATGTAAGGGCTTTCAGTAAACATGATTGTATAGCAGGATTATAGTATGTATAGTATAACAGGTGAATGGGCACTGTCATCCAAATTGAGGTCCAGGCATTGAAAAGGTTTCTTACCTAAGACATTTAACAGATCTTTGTTTCTATTAATAAAATGTTTTGTTTTATTTTAACAAAAAAAATTTCTTGTAATGTGTTATACTTTAAATATAGCTCTCATTTAGTTCAACATAATTTCTATAATTTAGGTCACAACTGAGACTGCATCAATTACCAGCGCAATCTTGACAGCAAACACTTTCATAACGTTCTGCTTCACAAGAAGCTCAGATTAGTCAAATCTATACTCGACTGGCAATATTTCACGTTGCTGCATAACCAACCTCCAGATAACTCAAACGCTAGCACCCTCTCGGCTGACCTCTCGTAAACGCTATAATTTCCTATAAAATCTGAACTAATAATTAATGAGAAGCACTCAGATGCTTTCATTAACCCCTCGCTTGCACAATACCAACACGTTCACCATCCTTTATTCTCTCAATACTACGGCCTTATCTACTGACTTAAGGAAATCTGTATTTCTTTAAACCTCTTTCTAACAATTAAAACCTCTAATTAATAAAATGAATTTGCCCTCCGGAATAGTTAGGAGAACTTTCTCAATTCGTTTTTGGAGGTAGTTATAACAAATTAAAGTCTCCGTCAAAGAAAAGCAAAGCATTTCTAAGCACTTTATTGTCTAAATCTTTAATTAAGGAAATGACACTGTATACGAAACAAGTTGTGTTATTCTTTACGATATCACTTATGCGAAGTTTTCTCTTTACTGACTCTTTTTAGTAATCTGTGGGTGTTGGTAGGATAGTGTTGATCTGAACCCAAGTGGGTGATATGATATAATCTTGGCAAAAGATTCAAATTTTATATTTATTTTTTATTTGGTTAAAAATATTATGAAATACCCAAATAATAGTTTTAAGTACAATATAATCATCTTTGGTAAATATTTGAGATACTCAATAATTAAATAGCTCCGGAGTCGCCGGTAACAAAGTTGACGGTTGAGTTGAAAATCAGAAACATTGCACTTTTCAAGCGCTTGCAGCGGCTAAAACGTCATTTCTTATGCTCAAATTCACAGGTTAATGTGAGAAGTAAAAGTGTTTGCGAACAATCGGGGAAACCTTGTTTGAATCCACATAATATGCACCAAATATGTAGACTATTTTGAAAACGAAATATCACTAATAGAAAAAACGCATTGTTATGAAGTTTTTATCATTAGGAAAATTAACATTTATTATCGTAGATAAACACCTTCCGGTATGAACTCCCCGGTTCAATTGTGATCACGAAAAGGCATAAAATAAATGATCTGCGCCCGTATTTGTAGTGTGGCGTAATATTTGCCCAACGTGATGTACTTTTACTTTTTATTTAATGTATAAATAAAGGTTTCTATGCGGTTTCTATTATTTAAATAAATTATTTAAAATGTGGCTAATCGTGAGCATTAAATAACCAAAGCACCAAAAATGCAACTGCGATTCTGTGTGTATCATCTAATGTGTACCTAAAGTATTAGCTGACTTGGTTCAGTTGACTGAAGGTGGCGATATTTTATGAAAAGAATAAAATATTATTTTATGGCGAACATTTGTGACTACACCAGTGAGTTATTAAGTCGTTACGTTGTGAGATTTCTTACCTTTATGTAATGAAAATTAAAATTACATAAACCTAATTTGCATATGAAGGCACTGAACTCCGATGACTCATTCACACCTTTGTTTTCCGCATTTAAACGGTGCAGAAAGGTGCAATAATCAAGCAAATATTATATCAGCACCTGTCACCAGGTGCTACGTCCGTAGGCCAACTACAGACTTCGCAGATACTACTACCACAGAGATGACAACACACTTGTCAAAATCACAATAAATAAATAAACGCAATTTTAAGGTGCGAACACCCAAACAAATTGCTTCAACGCAGCCTCATGAGTGGAGTTGCCTCATAAACTCCATATTAACCCGAACCTGTGTAAATCTTTACATAAGACTTGCAGTTTTTGTGTAACTAATTAAGAATTTGTTGACAACTTTTGCACTTCGAGTAATTGTATACAATTCATTCTGTATTTTATCACAAAAAAAAAATACAATATTTTTTTTAATGCAATTTATTTAAAACAAACACCAACGCAAGATTTGCAATCTTCAAAGTTCACTAAATTGAAAATTAAAAAAAAAAATTTTTATGACTTTTACAATAAAATGAAAAATAATTTTGTCAGTTACGAAACGTTTGCAATTATTTTAAATTTAAATTTTTATTTTAATTTCAATTTTTTGTTAAGCAAATTATATTGTTTCATGTTCGAATTTAGCACAAATTTCCATTTTTATGATTCATAGACGAATGTTTTAATTGCAGCGCTGCTGTGCCAATTTTTTGTTGTTGTGACACATTCGACGTGTCCCGGGGTTCTGAAACAGTGCTAAAATGTGCCAGACACTTTTATTTCATCGGCGGAGACGTCAGAATTGACATTTGCCAAACTTTGCAAAATGATTCATAAAATAGATTTGCCAAAATTATATTAAAGAATGAAAGCAAATATTATTATTATCGCTGACTTTCACATCCTTCACTTTTGCAAAATATAGTATGTTAACTAGAAATATTTTCAATTAAATTTAATAGGAATTTGTTTACTTTATGAATACAAAATCACTTAATTACATTTTTTTTACATAAATATTTAATAAAAAGGTTTTTCAAACAATAGTGAACTACAACAATAAAAATTTTATTTTTTATATTATTTTAATTAATTGAATTGTTGGCTGACCATACAGCTGCTTCGAGCTGATTGTCAAATACCAATCATCAATGGTCTTGGAAATAATTCTCGTATTTAATTATTCGTAAATTATTTTTTTTTTTGGACTGCAAGTACCAGGAATCGAACTCGGGTCCTGCCATATGTAAAGCTCAGAGTCATAGCACCTTAACAAACTGATCCAAAGCCGTACTTGAGTTTTTATGTTCGAATATTTTTTTAGAATATTTTTTTTACTTTTGCTATGAGAGTTTTTATTAACAATTTTACTTGTTGTGTTTATATTAGAACGAAATCATAAACCAGCTGTAGAATAATTGAATTAATTAATTAATTATATTTTTATTTTTAATTGTTAAATTTCAATACTATAAATATTTAATTGTAACAAGTTCACAAGCTCACACGTTCACATATTCACAATACCACATCACCAATATTAAAAACAAAGCAATTATTAAGAAAATATTCGTTTTAATAAAAAACAGCAACTGAATTTATTAATAAACTTTCACAGCAAATTAACAAAACTCCAAGTCAGAACACGCAAGTTTAGTACGGCTTTGAGTCAGTTGGCTAATGAACACTGACTCTGAATTTTAAATTTGGCAGGGCACGAGTCGAACCCAACAAAGTTCCAAAAAAATTATTAACAAATAAATATATATACGAAATAATGCTAAAAGGCCGCTGATGACGAGAATTTGGCAATACTTGAAACAACTGAATGGTAAGCCAAAAATTGAATTGATTAAAAATAATTAAATAAATTCAATACGGTTCGAGACGTTTTTATTAAACAGAATAGTTTCTTTTAACTTCTATTATAGTTTTTATCACAGACGTTGAAATCAAATTTAATATTGAAAGAATTTCTACAAATTAAACAATTACAAAAATTATGATGTTTAGTTCAATAATTCGAATATCATGTTAAGCCAGACACCACAACTTAACTGCTTTGTAATCTCTAGAATGCAAATCATGAGTTTACTTCACTATTTAATTATTCGCTTATTTTTCTACTCTATGTTTATTTTATATGTTTGTTAAAAAAATGAACAGATTTATTCACATTTTTACCCAATAAGCTATTACGACTTAGCTACGATATTAGCTACGTATATCAGTCTGAGTATATTGAGTATATTATTTGGCGACTAAGTAACACATGTTGATTGTTTACATAAATAAATATTTCTACATAAATAAATATTTCTACATAAATAAATATTTCTATATAATTTCAATATTTCAGTAATCCGGACAACATTGAAACATAGTTTTTCAGATCTCATATTTTATTAAGACAGCTCATATATATGATGGATACATTCCCAACTAAACAGAACTTTTAATAAATAAGAATATCAAGACCTCTTGTTTGGTGTACTTGATTAACTTTATTCAAAACAATTCTATTCTTACAGCAATACCTATATGTGATATTAATAAACGTCATATGAATGTGTTAGATCGTCTGCTGATATATTCTAAAAACTGTCATTACAAATCTTCTCGATACCATATGCTTTTTCAAAACACTTTCATATAAATCATACGATGCCATAAAGTAAGTATGGGTTGTAAGTATTGCTTACTTAAACCCAAAAAACATTTTCCACTTTCGATATTGATATCATAACTTCAAACCTCTTGAAAATACAGATTATGATTATAGGCAAACCAGATTTCTTTTTAAAGCACTAACTCAACCTAATTAAAATATGTTGAATAAACATGAACAATGTAAAATAAGAGATGGAATAAGACGAATACTTAGTAATATACTCGCATTATAATAAACGTTACATACAATTTTAAAATAGAAGAACAAGTCAAAAAAGAAGAAGTTTAAAGAAGTCAATAATCAAGCGAATAATCTTTTAAAGCCTATTAAAAAAATGAATTATCTTATATAGCAACTACAAGAAAAGTTTACTTTAGCATTTGCGAAGTTTTAGAATACTTCACATGGAATCAATTCGTTTACTTGAACGCATTTAATTGTTTCAACTAAATTTCCAAAAATTTTTTCGATATAAAAATCCGTTCTTATATATAACATACATATATACATTTAAATACAAACTAATTTTCAATAGTTTTATATTGAGATAACGAAATACACTTAACCAATTTCATTTATTTGTCAACTTACGTAAATCTAGTCCATTCCTTTTTTGTAAATCTGGTCCATTTCACTGGATTGACAAGAAGTCCGTATTTCAAAACTAACCAACAGAATAAAAGAAAAGTAAATAAACGCTACTATACTTATTAGACGTCAGTTTACTATTAATGATGTATTGAGAATTTTTTATAAACTCGTTGATTAGTTACAGTAAATCACATTAAAAATATTGCTCTATACTTACAATATACAAATTGCAGAAAAAGTGACTATCAAAATCATTATAATCATATATTATATATGTTTGCTAAAGTATGAATATATACTGTTTGTAACACAGAATGTTACCAACTCTGTATTAAACCAGGGAATAATAAGTAAACTAATAAGTCTCTTATGGGGCCATCAGCTAAGAGACCAAACATTTGCCTAGAATTTAAAATAGGACATCGTGAGCTTAAAATTACGTTAATACAGTATGGTTTTAATTTATCTAATAAATAATTGAACTATATATGTCCTTTTTCTAGTTCAAGAACTGTCGTTTTTGCTACTATCCGATTAGGAAAATTTATAAGAGTAGTTGTCATAACATTCCTGCCGACTCATATACAATATTAAATATAATCATTCAGTTTAATTTTTTTTTACTTTAATTGGAGAACTTTTTAATCAATATTTACTATTTTTTTCATATATGTATTTATTTATTTTCATATACTTTCTATTTATTTCACATGAGTTTTTACTTTTTTCTTCTAATACAAATAATGCAATTTCTGCGCAGCTCTCACGCTCTTAAATTATCTGTACTTTTTGGTGCTTAACTGCAGTTAACTTGTCTTCTGGGAAATGCATTATGCAAAGTGTCCGAAGTGTAATTATCGAAGTGAAGGAAGATGCTTACAATGGCTCCGAGCTTTTCTTTACCCATTCGATTTCATTTTACTTTATTTTTTAGAGTTCGCATTATTACTTTTGTTATATTTGACTTCGAAGAATTTCCACGTATTTTGTGAGCATGAATTATGAGCAGCTACCATTTTTAATGCAATATGCAAAAAAAGACTTTCTTTCATTTATTTTCCTAGGATTTTTACTTTCAGCTATAAAATTTTTATGTTTTTATGTGCCATTAGATAGAAATAGGCTGGATATAGTATGGAAAAGCAGTCTATTTTTATGTAGTTTTGTTATATTTTGAGATAATATGTTTTGTGCATTCAAAATTAAGATAGCATAAAATCAAACTCATGATTGTTATCGTCAACTAAAATATATATAGATAACAAAAACTATTTTGTTTACAGAAAATTCAGCATCTTTAAAACTTCAAAGTAACTTAAAGATATGAAATATATAATCCAATGTAGATAATGTAGATAACATCACTAGGCTATATATATAAGCTCACGTGTTTAGTAACAAAAGCTTATAATATTCAAATCATAATCTTATGAGGTGAAGTAAACTTAAGCAATATACAATTTCAATCATAAATATGAGTAATATCTGATCAACGGATTTTCAATTGATCAAGTATTTTACTTAGATCTCTTATACCAAGCTTGGCGAAGTACATTTAATGTGTGTATGTAGTGGCATTAAAAGCAGCATTCCTGAAATATACCCGAAGTAATACTTCTTTTTTGAATCAGCGGAATTCCAATCTTTAATACACATTCCACAAATGCGATTGTTGAATTTGAAGCTTTTATGATTTAAAATGAAATCATATGTAGATTGAATACTGTGAATCATATTTAATTGGTCATACAATTTTCATAGCATTAGTGGCCATTCTAAAGACAGAGCCAAAATTTTACATTGCGCACATGTCTTTATTGTTAGTAAATTAGCCATGAAAACATTTGCAAATATCTGAATCTATATCACTCAATAATAAGTGATTGCTTCAAAGCACTCACAGAATTCTAATATTGTAAAGTGGTACTATATTCTTTAGAATACACATCAGCTGCGTTAGAAGACAGAATTCAGGCAGCAAAAAAGACATACTATGTACATATAAAACTTTTTAAATCTAAAATTTTATCAAGACAACTAACACTCCGTATGTATAAATACCTAATTAGACCAGTTCTGACGTACGGTTACAAAGTTTAGACACTCAAAGCAAACGGTATATGCCAAGTACTCTCCCACAAACACATATCGTATTCACTATAACCCCTTATTAGAGAACTTAATCGGCAAGCAGAATGCAATAAAGATATAAGAAATCAAATCGACTATAAACCGAGAACGATCGGCAAAACAAGCACTTGTAAGAAACTTAGTTGGATCCCGAAGAAGAGGCACAACTAAAAAAATATGGGTAGATGATGCTGAAGAAGATTAAATGAAGTTACTCGTAAGCGATTGAATAAAGTTGGCATCGGATTGAGTCAGATGGCGAAAATTGTTTGAGGAAGCATTCATCCACTCAGGACTGTTCTGCTAAGAAAGAAGAAGACAAAATAAATAGTAATATTTCTTATTACTACATTTTATTTAAGTTTTGATCTAATATCATTAATTTGTAGAAAATTATTGCAAATTAATTAATACAAAGATTCCAATTACAATAAAAAAAACATGATTCTGCTAATTCTTAAAAAAATTGATTGTTTATAATCGCACTTCATAAAAAGTATCTGTCAAAATGTTTATGACATAAACCCATCAATATAATTACGGATTAACTGTTATAGAATTAGCTTATCATTTATCAGTTACCATTAATCAGTAGTGAATAGGTTAATTAACTTTAATATCCTTATATCAGATATCAGATCTTGTTACAGTACTGCATTACCCATTGCTATAGCTGATAACTCCATCCTCTCTTAAACGTTATCCTGATTTTCCGGTCATGACCGATGGTCGAAAAATTGCAAGACACAGATAAAAGATGTGGATGTGCACTTAATTTTCATATTCATCTATAACCTTACTTGCTTGGATAAAATATGCTACTGGCGACATTAGTGTAAGGATCACAATATACACGTATATTTAGCACCGGTTATAACTCTTTGAAAGTAACACATTCATTAATATAATATATATACTTTATAATTTGAAGGGTGTTCAAGACGACGTATATTATGTATAAAATAATTTGAACGAAATTTATAAAAAAATGTATTTCATAGCTGAATATTGCTCACCCTACTATGAACTCAGTATCATTTTTTCCTTTCAACTTATTTTTTCCACTCATAGACAAGCATTAAACAACGTTGCAAGCCCTCATATGTGACTTAGGGAAATAAAAAAAGCGTAGTGCAAATTTTTGGAGGTCATGCAGTGCATTAACTTCAATGGTGTTTACTGCGGATGATGGATTACCTTTGACAGGCAGTAATTTGAGCGGTAGAAAGACTGCAAGTCATGTGCAGTAAACATGGAAACATAAAATATCGTGCAAGTGCCACAATCAGTTGAACTTTTTTTTTGCCAGTCAATAGTCTAAAAGATATTTTCGAAGAAAAGAAGTTAAAGTGCAACAAAAATCCATTATCATTTTTGCTATAAGAAGAAAGTAAGCTTCAACCATTTGAACTTTTAAAAGTGATTTGTTAAATGACTTCTTGTCAAGAAAAAAAAACTGAAAATAGGAAAGTCAATATTTTAACAAAATAATAAATGCGATGAGAAAGGTGTGATATATAAAATAATCACGCATTTAATGTTATAAAACACAACTCATTTTAATTATTAAATATCGTGTTTACTCCCAAAACTGTTTCGTAAAATTGTACTCAATATAATAAAGTACAATTACTTACCGAAACAGTCTATGGTATAATTATAAATGTATATTGTATTTTGTACAAATATGGTACAATAGACTAATATACACAATGTATGCATTTAGCAAATAAATTTTATGGCATGATGTCGGAATGCAAATTTTCTCATTTTTTTCTTTTACACTACAGTCAAGTGAGATCCTTTATTGAATTTCTTCACGATCTGCCTCCATTTTGTTTAATCAGCTGAGATGTCTTGCAGTATTACTGTTCCATACTCCATTAAAAGCGTAAGGACTTAACAAAAGTTATCCAACAGTTTCTAGTTTTTGATATTTGTTTTAATTATTACTATTTGTTGTACTGTTATTTTTCAGGTTATTTTAAGTTTGCTTCAGCGTCGTGTTTCTCAAGGGTTCCAGATAAACGCGATAGGCGTGATGTCATCATAGGATTTACGTAATGTATGCCAAATCTACCGATATTTGCGCTGTCGTATATCACCGTTTATATTTATGTAGCCTGTGAACCTCTATAACTCTTCGTTTGTTATTATTCTTGGCTACCATATCCAAAGTATATTTTGCAGACAGCGGTTTATAAACGTTTGTAGATTGGTTTGAGTTTCATCAGTCAGGTCTCGGAGCCGTAGAGGGAAATGGCACACATGCATTAAACATTTTTATTTTAGATGTCTTCCCATAGGAGATATTAAGGTTACTTGTGTCCTTATATATATTGTCTTCCACTTTGTTTTTTGTCGAACCCGATATATGGCTAATATTGATTTGCCATTTCACGAATTTCAATTCGATATTGTTTTTACAACATGATTGAACTATTAAGTTTCTGTACTCTAACTTGCAAGAATTCCACTAATCTTTTTTCGCTTGAAATTTTTTTCATTTTTTAAGTACAGCTAATAGATATAGAAATGTGTTTTTCATTTAAAGATTAGATTTCAGTTCGCTATTATCATGGTTCTGTTTTTCTATATACTATATATTATGTTATAGACGTCTCCATTAGAACTATATTTTATTTAAAACATTTTTAGTAAACTAATTATTATTATGTGTTTTTCAATTTATTCAAATATTTTTACTGCTCAATATGCATTTTGTATGATTATTATACGGAAATTATAATTTGAACTAAATATAACAAAGATACAAACCGTTTTTTTCTAAATTGTTGACATATATTATGACATTATAGATAAATTTGATGGTAGATATATGTTTAAATTTCAACTGTTTCAGCAATTACAATTATAAGTTTCGTACAGAAGTACCGTACTCACTTGAGGCCTATGGGTCCTAAGACCTTTTCTGCTTACACTTTCCGCAAAGCGTTTCAAGTGCGATTACGGGCCTAGAAGCATATTTGCTGAATTTGGTAAAAGTCATATATTTGTCATATTTTATAAAAAATGTATGAACGATTTAGTCAAGCGTTAGCATTATTGTATTGAATCGATTAAGTCTATTAAGTCTATTTAAATTTCGGATAATTTTTATACGAAATATGTGTTCAGTTCAATTATGTGGAATTCGAATAACCTTTAAGTTTGAGTGCTGTGATTTCATTTCAACAAATATCTAACAAACCATGAAAGGCTAATGTTTGAAACCCTGACAAAAATGTCTACATTGTTTATAGTTTACAAACCCAAAGTTAGCACCTAAAATGGGCTAAGACAAATGGCGTATAAAGACGCAGCTGCGGTGCAGAAATAAGCTGGCATTACAACCCGACGCGTATCGCTTAAATGCAGCAGTTAAAATTGGATGCTCTGAGTTCAATTTATTTGTTGCGTATTTAGCGGCTTAAATAGCGTTAAAGCTTGTTAGGAGGCTCAGCTGAGCTTAGCTAATACTTTTCACAAATGACCTCAGCACTTCAAGCTATGAAAATGTATCTACGCTCTGCGGCCATAAAACACGGATAGCCGCAATACGCTGCCAGCCTTTTAGCTCGTTTCAATTTATTTATTTATTAGTTTGCAGTATAAAAAAATATCATATTTAACGAGTCTGTCATGGGAATTTATTTTATGCATCTCTTTGATGTTTAAACTAAAAATGGACAAATTTTATTTTCAACATTTTTTATTTTTATTAAACGCTGATTTCATTTATTTGTGTTTATTTTGCAATTCCTTTGTCTTTTGCTTAAATTCAAAACTCAGTATTTTATAATTTTTAAAATTTTTTAGACTATTTTTGGTGGCGCCTTGTTTCGTCTTGAAATACTGCAGCTGCGCAGAAGTGCGATATGATAAAAGTGTGATTTTTTTTTTCATAGCTCTTTTTGGAAAAATCAAGATTTATTTTTTGAATTTTATGTCGACTCTTAGATTTCTTATGGGAATATTCGAGCGGTATTAATTATAACCGTAAAAATCTTTACGAATCCATAAAAAAAGTATCTTAGTTTTTTTAATGTCGACTGCGCATATTCTAGGCTTTATGAAATAAATTTGGGCCACGTTTATGTCAACACAGCCACTGATAAGCTACTTAGGTTTAATGAGCGGATTTTCTCACGACTTCAATTTTAATGCCTATTTAATTTTCTAATTAAGAATAGTAAAGATTTTATATGCTTGTAAACAACACAAAAGATAAAAAATTCTAATAAAAATTTTAATTGGAAATAGGAGATTTAATAAAACTTCAGTGTCACCTAATGAAATGTCGGCAACTCGATTATCTGTCTTCGAAATTTTAATGTATAATTGTCAGGGAGAAAGTTCTAGAACTATAAAATGACATTTCTGATAATGAGTTTGATAAGAGTGAAAGAAATAACTGAACTATACTTCATAGCAAAAGGTTTTTATTTAACAAATAACTGTATTGGTATAAGAAATGTAGTCTTACTAGGTGGATTGATAAATACCTAGCCAAAGTAATAAAACCGCATTTTTTTTGTAATTATATCTTATGCTTCAATGTAGTCGCATACTAGTTCTAAACACAGAGTACAACAATCTTTCAACATTTGAATACATTCTAAATAATATGATTTATCAAGACAGCCAAAAGATACCTCAGTTCCTTTTGCAGCCATCTATTCAAGTTTAGAGACAGGTAATAGTCACTGAGAACCAAATTTGGAGAATACCGTGGATGAGGAAGCAAATTGTATTACCGTAATGCATTTAATTTTACCATGGTTTTCCTTGACGTGTGATGTTACGGGTGCGTTATCCGCAAAAACAAATTTTTTTTTTTGGAAAAATTTTTTTTTTTGGATTTCCTCATTCAGTCTATATGGTACAATAACATGCAATAGGAGTCTGATGTTATTGTTTTTCCTTTTTCCAAATAGTCTATGAAAATTATTCCACTAGAATCTTAAAATACGGAAGCTAAAACTTTTCCAGTAGAGGGCTCTACCCATTCTCTGGCTTGTGGTTTTTCCTTAAGTGTGAAGTAATGGATCCATGTTTCATCAAATGTTACTAACCAACTCTCTCGCTCATAGTCAACTGAAAAAATATTCAATACACGTTCATATAATATGTTTGTCATCTCTGCTATCCTACGCAACTTAATTTTAGGATCATACAACATAATATTGTGGAGTTTTCCAATTTTTTTTTTCAGTTGTTACCTCAGACAACTATTTATCAAAAACTCGCGTACGACCACGTTTAAATTCGGCTTTCCAATATTTTATTATTGTTAACTATGGTACAAGGTTGCCGTAAATATAATCCATTTCTAATTTGATTCTTTCTTTTCAAATGGAGAAGTTTTATTACTGAACGATATTAATTTTTTTTTCTAATTTATAAAAAATTACCAAGGGGTGCACTATTTCAATTATGTACAAAAAGCTAATCAAACATGTGATGAAATCGAAATTATTACAGCTACCGTTAAAAAGTTGATAGATATACAAAATATAACTGATTTTGTTCTGGTGTTGCCACCTGTTGTGAAGTTAGGCAATTATCAATCCACATAATATTATGTGAAATTATATAAAGAGTGATAACCTTTTTCTTGCATTATTAGAAATTAAAATTGAACTTTAAGTATCAAAGGCTATCGTGCATAAGGAATGAGTAATAAAGACTCTAGCCATTAACCCGTGAATATAAAAATGATGTAATCTATTAATTGAGAGCAAAATTATAAACTGGTAATAATCAAAATTTATTTAAGTCAAAGCGTAAAGACCGGTGGTAAATGGAAAAGGTTAAGCAACATTCCTTCTCAATCTCTATTAAAAATTCGCAGAGTAAATCATTTGACCTCAAACTTCATATATACCAAATATGATTCCATATGATTTTTTCATGTTTCGCAAGATAAAATTACTACCACATTAGATACTTTTTGAGTTCGTTGAAGCGATTAAAGCAAATTTGATGATAGCCCTAACGGCTATTCCACAAACTGTCTTCAAAAGTTTATAGATGACTAGGTTAACAATTTCAAACATAATGAAATAGATTTTGATGCTTAAATGTGTATTTTGTATATTTTAAGGAATCCGAATCAATATTTTATATATGTACATGAGTTAAATTAAGTCATGATTTCTTGAGTTAATGGGTTAAAGGGACTGACTTCGTAATTGGTATGTATTCAGTTTTGTGAAAAAACTCATGTGCATTATGACATTTTCAAGATTTTTATTTGGTCACTATTTACCTGCTGAGTTTTTCTGTGAACTATGGAATATGGAATATATACCATTTTTTATCAAGTATTATTACTATAATAGGTATTTGCATATTATTCTTTATTTCAGTGTGTTTGATATCGATATTCTTCTTTTCTACAGAAGAAATTCTTTGAAATTTATAATTTTAAATAGTTATTTCATATTCATTATGATATGCTAGAGTTAGAGTTTTAATTAATTAAACTATTGCCATTTCTTATCATAATAACAAGAAAGTTTTATAAAAACTATTGCATTTATAAGACAATAAATGTTTATGTAAAGACTTTAGGCTTTTAAACGATGGAGTAACAGAAACTGTAACCTGTCTTAGATGGGCAAAGTTACACCTTTGCTTTTATCTTCAGTCTAACTTCAAGGAGCTCATATCAGACTACTGCCAAATTGCATAAAGTTATAAAAAAAAGTTTCGGTGTGGTTAATTTTTGATGATCTGCTGCCAGAAAGACAATGAAAATTACTTAATCACTAGCAAATAAGCAATTTGATTGCCATTTCAGTTGGTGAAAGAAAATAAGTACTAAATGAAGCCGCTCCCAGTCGTTGATTTGTATATTTAACCTTTTTCTCCTCCCTTCGGTGCAGCAATCATAATTATTGCATTTAACACGCAAAACCTAAACAACCAAAAAACCAAACAACCAAAGCAACCAAAACAACCAAAACAACCAAAACAACCGAAACAACCACAGCAACAAATTTGTTACATTACGGAAGAGAAATTGTTTTGCCATTTTTTGATGAATTGTTAATGAATTTTTGCCACAAAATATGAGTACATGACAGTTGCATTGCCCCTTGGCCGAATCTTGTCTAAATGTTGCATTAGACAAGTTGATATTAGGAGGGAAAGATTATTTGAAAAATTGCTAATACCACGGCAACAGCAACATCAACAGCAACAACGGCAGCAACAATTGCTGGTTCTGTCTTGAATTAATTTTTTTTGTTGCTGTTGGCACGCAGGCGCAAACACTAATTGATTTTGGAAAGTTGCTGATGGCAAATTTTGTGTTGTACATTGCATGTTGCGTGTGAACGCGATTTGTTTACTGAAAAAAAGATTTTTACATTGTCAAAAAGAAAGATAAATATGATAAATGCTAGTAATTGTGCATTTAATTATGACTTAAATTGAGTTTAATTATTGCGATAACACATATTTGTTGGCTAAACTGATTGAACTTGTTTTGGCAATCTTGCATGGTGTCAAATTTTGACTTCCTTATCTTAAAGAGGAACTACTTCAAACTACAAACATTTGTTTATGTATTGTTTATGTATTTGTGGAAAACCACTTCATCTATTATAGAGTTAAAGTTCTGCTTTACTGCAACTAATTTCATTTAGTAAGAAACAATAAAGGATAGAGCCCTGAAATTATTTGCAAAAACTGACAGACTTACCAACACCGCGTTATCAAATCTCAGAATGGTTACAGGCTCCTCGGAGAGTTATGCAGATTTGAGATCAATTATTCCTTAGCCTGATGAAGTGATAAACAATAATCCAGTCAACGCGAAAAGAGGGGTTTTGAAAATATCTCGAGTTAAGAAAGAGTAAAAGTGCTCAAGAGCACTGGCTCAAATAGGTTCAACATAAAAAATAAAGTTGTATATAAAAAACAGCAAAATCAATGAAATTTTTAATTTAAAAACCAACCAAGAGATAATATTTATTAACTCCAAAGCTAGAAAGAAATAGTAAAATTGTTACTGACTATTCTTATCCGACTTAAACAGGTGGATTAGCACCTTCTGAACATTATATCATCGACTGTTTCTTGTGTTTCTGAATCATACTTGTATCGGGTGTTTTTTTAGTTGCATGAGAACCGTCTATATCTATGCCTTGACAGCTGAGAATGTCAAACTGTGTTGACATTTCTGTTCAGTAAAGTTTGGCAATTCATCATGAGTCGTTTAACGCTATAACAATGCTTCCAAATTATAGAATTTACTTTAAAAAAAATAATCCTCAAGCCGTTAACGAACCACCATTATCAATTAAAATTAAATGTTTAGTCTGGATAACCTGTTGGGGGCATCATCGGTCCTTATTTCTTTCGAAATGAGGAAGAAACTGCCGTTACGGTGAATGATGAGCGCTATCTAGCCATACTGACTGGATTTTTGTTTCTAAAAATTAATTAGTTGAACATCGACAATATTTGATTCCAACAAGACAGCGTACCTTGCCACACAGCGCGCTTTACAATCGAATAAATTTGGTAGCAACATTATTTCCAGATGTGGTTCTGTTAACTGGCCCCCTCGTTCGCGTGAATTAACTCCACTTGATTACTTTTTATGGCGCTATGTTAAATTATTGGTATAACATAACCAAAAACCGACAAACTTGTAACTCTAGAAGCATTGGAAACCAATATTCATGCCATCATTGACGCCATACGACCACATTTACTGCAAAAAATGTCAAACATTCGACTGATAGAATGGACTATGTAACTGGTAGTTTCGACTGACATATGCCGGAAATAATACTCCAATAAATACTATGAAATTATCTATCAGATTATAATTAAAAAAAATTTTATCCCAACAATATTTCTGCCTTGTATTATCATTTTAAGTTCTATTATTATTATGTTGAGGCTAGTTAAGTCAGTGCACTTGAGCACTTTTACTCTCTATTAACTGCGAGGTTTCTTCAACACCCTCTTTGCGCCTTGACTGGATTATTATTTATCACTTCATCAGACTAAGCAATAATTGACCTCAGATCTGCATACCTCCCTGAGGAGCCTGTAACCATTCTGAGATTTGAATGCAGCTAAAACATAAACAACCAATATAACCAACCTTCATCACATGTTAAATGTTTATAGAAAATTTTGAATACAACGCATACTGCAAATCATAGTAAATATATATATTTAATAATAGTTAATCTTCTCTCTATAGTAAACATTATATACTTTAAAACATATTAAGAACATACTTAAATTATAAAGAAACTTGTATAACACATAACAGGATCATATTAACTTTAGGGGGAGATAATATATTAAAACATTGTTACAATTACAAATTCTAAAGCAGTTTATTTTGATTATATATACTTTTGTATTTTTAAAAGTGCTATAGAATAGCTTTAATATGCTAGATTAAGGCGACTTTATAACGTACTATATTTGAAAAAAGCAATTTGCTTATGGAATATACTCGATTTATTAATTCAAATAATTTATTTTAAAAAAAAATTTTTTTTTTTTAAATTGCTTTATTTTTCTATTGACCAATTATTCCGTTAAAAAAAAAAACATTGTTAAAAAATTAAATTTAATTAATTAAATTAAATTAAGATCACATAAAATATAATCTAAATATATTATTAATGTGCTAACAGTAAAACTAGTTTTAAATTTCTATTCAAGAAAATGTCAGCAATGAAGCCAAAGGTCCTTCTTGTGTAATATAAAAATCTGTAATCATCAATTCAACAAAATCTGAAGGATATTGGCTGCTGCAATATAACTCCAGAAAAGAACTGTTTCATTTAATTACAAACAGATGCCCTTCTCAGTTGAACAGTAAAGTTTGCTGAGAAATTACCTGTCAGTACACTATAACACGCACTTCAAATTTTCACAAGGAGGGTCTGCAGGGAATAATAGGACAATCTCTACCTTAAAATGAATTAGATTTATGGTTTCATTATTGTTTTTCGTTACTTTTAGTTCAAAAGAGAATACTAGTCCAGAAGATCCGGATGGTCCATTCGATATTAAAAGCTTTTTAATGAGGGATATTATTTATTTCTAAAACTGAGTTTTTTTTTATGGTTAGTTTTAACATAAAAGAACTACAATAATTATAGTATTATACTCCACTGCTTGTTTAGTTTTAGTTGTAGCATAAAAGATCCACTATAATTGCATTGTTGTTTCATGAGTCGCTTTCACTGGTAACTGTATATCTCAGCTAATGTAACCACATCATAATTTTCCGTTGTATTTTAGTTATTATAAAAGTACATAATAAATTTGATAAAGAGGTTTTTTCGAAAAGTGGTGAACTACAACAACAAAAATTATTTTTATATTATTTTAGTTAATCGAATTTTTAGCTGACCATGCAGCTGTTTTATGTATTGCCAAATACCCATCATCAGTGGAATTTTAAACAATTCTTGTATTTAAAATATTCGTAAATAATTGAGAGTGCAAGTACCAGGAATCGAACTCGTGCCCTGCCAAATTTGAAGCTCAGAGTCAGCGTTCATTAGCCAACTGACTCAAACCCGTTCTTGACTTTTATGTTCGCACATTTTTCTGGAGTTAATAAAAAATAATAAATAACATAAATTAAAAGAATTTTACTTAAACTTTATTATTATATTTATTACATAAATATATTTATAAATTTTATATTTATATTAAAATCATATTCTAAAAATAATTAATGCATGCTGATAAATCCACTTATTGAAAAACATATTATGAACAATACAATTATGTGCATATATTTGATTTAAAATTAATTTAATACACATGTCGAAATAAAAGAAACATAATGCTCTTTGTTAAAAAAAATGAAAACATTTTATTTAAATTTTGCTCAATATATCTTTAGAATTTTTCCACAAATCTGCCCACAGTCACATCACAAAAATGTCAATTTGATGTCAAACGGTCAAAATATTTAGGAAGACACAAAAAGAGTTAATAACTTAAATATTTGATTGATTTTATAAACAAACATTTTGGACATTTATAAATAATGAAGACGTAAAACGATTTATTACATTTACACAAATAGTTTCTGATTGTATCTACGGCACATATTTGGCAAATTCGAACAATTTATTATGCAAAATATTAGTGGATCCCCGCCAAGCAAATATCATGATGTCATTTTTCTAATAAAGCTTCAATAGATAATAAAGTTGTTTCAGTACTCGTATCAGTTAGGTTATTTATAGCGTATAGAAGTCAGGAGAAGCAAGTATCTGCAGATACATATGTATCTGCGACTACATTCATTAAATGCTACTGTCCAAGCCTATTTAACCGAAAAGAAAAAATGGTGGCGGTAATGCGATGCCATTATTTATTAGAAAAACTTTCTAATATAATAAATTGACATTGACTAAATATGCTTAGTGCTTACGATACATCCCAATAAATGACAAATTCTGCCATAAGACTTTTATACATAAATAAACATATTAGCTTTGAATTTATTAATTGCAATGTGTGCCAGTATTGGCAGATATGGCAGATATAGCTGATTTGGTAGAACGCGCCGATTTGACAGAATTGGCAGAAATCTTTAAGCAATTGGGTTAAGTAAACTCATGAATTCCTGACCTGGTTTTTGTTTAGTTTTTCTGTTACCTCGGAGGAGGAAACGCAATTTCCGCAATGTGTGGGGGGAACAAAAATCTTTATTGACGTAATTGGCAATTTGTGAAAATATGCGTTCGCTTGCCGCAATAACAAAATATTAGTACGAAATCATTTATAAATGACAGAAAAAGTATTTAAAACTGTATCATATCAGAATTATCAGAAAGTTCAAAAATAAAAGAAGAAATCGCCCATTGATTATTCCACGATATTTGCTGATATTTCTCAGATGTTTTTATTTTATTATTTTATTTTTTTTTTGGCGTGAAATGCAATCAGCATATGAGTGAATGTGTGCGCTGAGGCATTGTCACTGCCACAAGACAACATGTTGCAAGACATAATCACATTTAAATATATTGTGCATGGTTACATGCCCCACTTGAGTTGAAAATAAACCAACAAGCAGAACTAATGAGGAAAATTTCTTCAAAAAAACCATAAATACGTGAAATAAAAAATATAAAGAAAAAACTTTGTATATGAAAACAACAGCTTCAGTGTTATTTTAACACAGAAATTTCGTGCCAACACAAATAAATTTAGCACAATCAGGGCTACATCAAAGTCAAGTAGTGTGACAATTTATTTCCAAGCTCGAAATACTCGAATACTCGTAAATGAAAATAGAAAAGAGAAAACTTTAATTTAACAAAGTCACATGCATTAATAAAAAAAACGAACAGCACAGCCTCAGATGAAAACAAAACCATTTTCTTCACAGCAACGCATCGAGTATTTTTAGAAGAAAAGTGTTGTACTTTTGTGGAGTGGCTTCATCAGAAAGAAGAACAATCATTAACGCTTTGAGCAACATCATAAATTGCGCGGCTGCCGCTGATGGCATTTCAGCTAATATGTTTAAGTCATATACGATTTATACGAAATGATCATGATCACCCATAAAAAAGATCGAATACCGACTGCTGCAACAACAGCGGTATTGCGTCTGATTAACTTAGAACTTAGAACAGTTGTGGCTGTGGTTGTCTGGTAAAGTCGTGGGGAGTTGAGGAAGTGGTTCGCTAAATATGCGGGAATTAGCAAACACACTAACCCAAATAGTTGTTGCAGTCAGGCTCAATTAATATAATAACATTGATTAAAGCATACATAACGTACATAACGTACACAACTCCAGATAATACCCGGTGTGTTGGTGCCACACCTTTGGTGGTAAGTATGATGTAAATGCAATCGCGTTTCTCTTAATTTTCGCCATGAGTTCAGGAGAAAAGTGGATGTGAGATGCACACGGCAATTTAAATGATGACTAGAAATTTAATCTGGTGCAAATGGAGACACCTGGTTGATTACAGTGATCATATGCAATCTCATTAAAATGCATATCATCAAAGTGTTAAAAAGCATAACGATACTGTTGCAGAATGAATAAAGATACTTAGATACTTTGAAGTAATAAGCATGCAGACAATAAACAACATTGAGTTTTTGCTATTGAAATATTGCACACAAACATGGAAGGACATGAGTTGCATAAATACAATAGTTGCAAAAATATTTTTAAACCATTATACTTAACCAAAGCGAATTGATTACACAGATACTTTAATTTCGTTTTTCAGCATAATTTTTATATATATCTATGGAAAAAGTGTTTTTGGTTTGTTTTATTCAAACATTATGTATATCAAGTATATGTTATATATTTTATTAAGAGATTTTCAAAACCCCTGCAACTATTTAAATGATTATAAGATCACATGGCTTCTTTTGATGAAGTCGTCGGAGGAGGACTGGGGGTCTGTGGTATTGAAAAGCCTGCTAATGACTTCTATACTCGTGTATGAGTACATGTCTCTGGAGTTACTTAGAATGATTTCTTGTATGCTTATGCTTTGATTTCCTCGGCAACTGTGGAGATGTTAAGATCTCTGTGAATATCGACATTCGGATTGAATCCATTAAATTATGTCAATATAACATAATATCATATTGGCTTTAGAATTTGATTATAAATTAAAATTTTATTATTTACAAAGAGTTTTGAATATCATCCGAAAAGTCAATTCGTTTTTATAAACTTCGACTTAAATTTATTTTGCTCTATTTTCATGGATAAAATATTTTACATTTCCATTTGATACTTCAGCTCCTAGTAGCATTAGTGGGTGATAAGTTGCTTTTATATTGGAGTTAGTTAAACTTAATAGAACATAATGACTTTAGTCGATCTGCGTTTCACTCACTATATGCAATTTTTAATCAATCAAATTGACTTATAGAGCTCATTATTGAGAATTTGGCGCATAGGAATTACCATGTACAGTCTTCCAATAAAGAATTCATTTATTAAAGTCATAAATTAATAAAATATGAACCTATATAATTCATTTTATATGAGTGTTGGAAATCATTTTCAGCACTCAAAACAATCCGCTTAATGTTTTTAAAAACTTTAGTTCTTTGAAACCTTTAAATGGATTTTGAACGATATAGGTACAGGGAAGTAGCGGCGTTTATTTCGTACTTCATTTAATTTTAATTTAGCAGGAGAATTTTTAATAAGTGTGTTACTTTAATATACTCAATCAAAAGTACAATAGCCTATATAATAATACCTAAATTTTTTATTGTGTAAAAAAAATATAATATATAAGTTAACACGTAATCAGCCACACTTCTATGTTTAAATAAAAATATCCGATGAATTATGTTTAAAAGCTCTCAGGTGAGAGTGTTGTAAAAAGCTCCCTCACATATGAAAGAGTTCAGTTCAATTTTGGCTCTGTAGTGTAAAACATATATTTAATAAAGAAATAAATAATTGATAATTGGTAATAAAATAATTTATATAAAAACAAAAAGCTTTTGTGTTTATTTTAGATAAAGAGAATTTTTTCCGTCTCCATTTGAAAGTTCATCACGAGCATTCTTTTATCATACTTTTATTATGTAGTCACTTTTGTAGATAGGCTTAGAGTGAGATAATGTTGTGAAATGAATGCTTAGAAGATGATGAGTAAGACCACCGTTTTTTTTTGGCATTAAAGTCATGCTATATTAGCGCTATGTCATGTGCGGACATTTAGTAAAAAACATGCTTGTTTTTCATCTTATGGTAACTCGACAACAGATGTTGACGATCATATATAATTTTTTTTTAAGTAGTGAAAATTTTACTGAATATAAGCCACATGTGTATAACTATTCGAATCGAAAAAGATGCTCACAAGGAAAGGTATTTCACCTCCATGAGTATTGTTTCCGTCCAAAACTAGGTTGACCATTCATTTTTCCCTGCATTTTTAACTGCAGCAGCTCGTATATGGGACTTGACATGATATATCATCAAAAAAATATTTTACATTCATAAATATGTATTTTACATCGATCATAGTTCATTTCAATAATTATGTGAAAAAGATAACAATAATTAATTAATTCAATTTATCTACAGCTGGTGAATGATTTTGTTCTAATATAACACAGCAAGTAAATTTGTTAAATTTTGACCATACAAGCCAAGTGTGACTTTTGTCAGTCAGCTAACGAACACTGACTCTGAGCTTTATGTTTAGCAGGGCAAGAGTTAAACCCTAGCTACTTACAGTCTAAAAAATTGTTTATGAATTATTAAATGTAAGAAATAAATCCAAGACTACTGATGATGTGTATTTAGCAATTTGACAATATAAAAAAAAATTTTTTGTTGTTGCAATTCAGTACTGCTCGAAACCTCTCTATTAAATGCAATAGTTTCTATTAAGCAAAATTATTTCTACATTAAAGTCAAATTTAATATAAATTTTATTTTTATAAATTAATATATTAAGTTTTTATACTATATTAAAATTTAAATATTTTTATAAATAAGTTCATTTCTTTAACCTTTCAAAACTTTTGTTTGGCAGTTTGCCAAATATTATAGAATCACAATCCTCTTAAACATATGCATAATTTACTTTGTGCTGTCATTACTTCGTTTCAGTCTGCTTATGGTTCATTATCTAAATCTACAGCTACACTGCATAAAGTCCTATCCCACACCTGTATAAGTATAGTACATACTTGACGCGTTTAATATTTGAACAATATACGCGCATAAGTTAATCAAACAAAAGACTTAAGCAACAAACTCAGTAATATTAATCAACAAAGACGTGCCGTGTCGTGACTCAAAAAATCTCTTTATTACATATCAAACTAATTCAAAATTGATTTTTATTCACCAATTTATTTTTCAATTAAGTAATTGTGCAATCAAACGCTCCAATTCCTAAGACGGGCTAATTAGTAATTACCTCATCAGAGAGCTCAAATACCAGCAACCAAGAAACCGACAAACCGACCTTGAATCTTTGACAACATAATACCGCACCGAGTACTCCATACCATTTTGGGCGTTCCAAACAATTCGATTTATTAAAGACTCTAATCATTTTCCATTGTTTAACCCAAACAATAAGAAACAAAAGGCATTTTCAAAGTTTGTAGATCGCGTCAAATAATTTCTTGGCCTATGGGAACTGGTGTGTGTGTGTGTGTGTTAATGTGTATGTGTTTGCATATCGTTTGAGTTTAAAAACCCATAAAATTTTCGTATCTCAAACATTCGAAATGTTTTATGGCAGAAACGCATAATGCACTGACCTTGAGATATAAACTGCAGCACGTATTTAGATTGCCCAAAATACGGGTACTAAAAAAATCAAGATTTAATCAGTAAAATAAGTCAAAATCTGGGCCTATAAATTTCGATTGAAATGCTGCGTTGAGTTATTGACGAAATTAATAACAAACAAACCAAAAACAAAGCGAACACAATAAACAATAAAACATCAAACAAAGGTGAATAAACAAAAAGTGTGTCAAATGCATAATGCAGCACGGACCACAGCATTTGGCGCATGAAGCGTGCAGCAAACAAAAGCCCCAAAAAGCAATAAATCAACATTTTTCATATGTTCAAGATATTTTGCAAATTAATTTCGGATTTGAAGTCTTTACCATGCACTGCAGTTGACGAGAGTAACTTTGGAGTTGCATTAAAGTAAGTGCGAGTGTGGCATGCAATCTTAATTGCTGGCCAAACAGTGAAGAGCAACAAACGATCGATATTTCTTGCGGCGAATTTTGAACTAACGAAGCTTGGCAATGAAATTAAAATACAATTAACCCGGTTGCAAGCATCGCTGATGTTGCAAGCAATGCAAATGTAAAAAACATTAACATCACAACGCTTTATGGCAGCTGCAATTGCTCTTGTTGTTGCTGTTAATGTTCGCACTTACCATGTCATAGTTAAAGACACATACAGACCATATCAGCCCCTTGTCGGGCCGAGTAAGTAAGTAAAAAATTGCAACAGAATTCGCAAAAACACAACACCACTGTAAGCCTTGCAACAAATGTTGCTGTTTGGCGTGAACAAATCTGTTTTTATGTATTTATATTTGTATTTGGATAGCATAAACATCAACATTACAGATTTGTTGCCATTTATATGGACTGGTCGAAGCACACTACTAAAATATTACACTTCTAATATGAGATTTATGACTTCAAATTCTACAATAATTTGCTATTCTAGGGGCTCAAACAACCCAAAAGCTTATGCATTTCTTATGAATTATGATTGGTCTTAGTGACACATATTCTTGTATCTAAGTAACGCCCTTTTGCTACCACACACCCGTACACCCGTAGATGAGATTCTAGTTGTATGTTTAAAATGATTTTAAACGTTCGATTTGACGAAAGAAACTAAATTCTTAATATAAAGTATAGTTTTCAATAGATAAGTTTTTACCGAAAAGTAAATAAATAGCAACAAAATTTTTTATTATTTTTAATTATTTAAATTTTTGACCAGAATTTATTTATACAGCTCAGTTTAGTTTTTAGTTTTTACTGTGAAAGTTCATTAACAAATTCACTTAATGTGGTCTATTATAATGAAATCATAAACCAGCTATAGAATAATTGAATTAAAAACTTATATTTTTATTTATTTATTTGTTTTGTTTTTTTGTTTTAATTATAAAATTTCAATACTATTCTTTTGTAGAGGTATTATATATTGAATGATTTCATTACTCATTCTTATGTATAGAGTCTAATCTAAGAACGAAATGTCATGCTAATGTTACTCCACGATCCTCTCAGGTTGTATATTTTTAAAACTAACTTGTGTGGTTTTTAAAAAAGATTATGTTTGTAAGATCCATATTTGGCATTGCGCATAGGTTACAACATCCAAGGTGAAATATCCATTGCTCTCTTATTATAGTTTCTGTAACTTTTTTTAATCGAGCCCGTTAAATAGAAAGTTCAATCTCATACACAATTTTATTTTTGTATAAAAACATATAGGTAATTCATAAAGGTAGCACAAAAAGTAATCATTTACTCAATACCAAGAATAATAAGAATTATGAATGGTATTGCAATATTTTTATTTCTACTGAATATAAGAATAATAATAAACATAAGGCATTATTGGCATTATTGGCAGATCTGAAAATTTTCTTAAAAATTTTTTGATTATATATTTCTTCTCTTCTACTCTGCAGCTACTGAAATTCTGACAATGTCTTAAATTTGATGCACGCGGATCTTCAATTAATTATACCTTGGCTATATTAGTTTCAATTTTCAACAGCCAACCGTAGCCTTGTCTTAAGCTCGAATGATTTTTTACGATAGAACAAATATATTTTATTTGATACAATTTAATTAATTTAATCACTGCGAAATTTATTCTGACATTGAAAAATTATTATTTATAATAGTCATTGTCCATTTCAAAGAATTCTCCATTGAATTCCAATTCTTAAACTATATTTTATAATTAGATTTATCTAAAGGATTAAAGAATGACTTTCCATTATATTATTGTGTCTTCCCAACTGCTTAAACGCTTTGACTGGAATGTTTTCTTGAGTCAACTAAACAGTTTCTAAGAAGTTTCAAGGAACTAATTAAGGTAAATTCGATGGCTATTCAATGATATTCGTATCGTTCTTGGTCAAAAACTAACAAATAAGAATGGCAGTGTGCAGTTAATGACAAATATGTCAATTTCTTTGTGAAATCGTTACCTTATGGCTGTTCTTGATAACGTCAACTAATGGTAAATTGAGAAACTTATTGGGCAAGATTGTATACAATTGTGGTACATATTGCAAAAAGTCAAATACTTTCCTAAATTCCAAAGATATGTGCAATTTCAACATTTTGTAAAATAACTTTTGATTTAGTGAAAATAATGGATAAACATTAATTGATAAAACATTGCTTATTAGTGGGTACGAATACTGTCGAAGTAAAATAAAAGATTGATTATCTATAAGATAATAAGATCTCTTTCTCAAGAAAACGAGTTCTCTTTTATTGGTATGAATTTAAAGATATTCAAATAAAATACAATGAAAACAACCATTTTCTCACTGATTGCTTATATAAAGCTTTTTAAACATTCTAAAAATTGTCTTAAATTCTATAAATTAAAGCTACAAAAAGTAGCTAATATCAAAGATATTTGTTTTTAAAAAAATGTCAAATCATAAACCGCAACTCATTATTTAATCTACGCACGTCTTAGTCAGATTTAGTACAATGAAAGGTATGGTAGCAACCCATAGAAGAAATATGGATTCATCAATATACTCCTGGAACAAATCTGTAGGCAATTCAATGACCAATAACACGCAAAAACCATTAATAGCTGGCCAAACAGTTTAAAATATCAGATTAGCTAATGGGGAATTTGAAACCCTTAACTTAACCATAATACTCACTACAACAACAATTACCACACTTAATATTACAATTAAAATAATTATAAATGCTAAGTTAATAACAGTAAATTGCGACAACAGCAACAACAATAACAACAATAAAAATTATACTGGAGGTGGAAGAGAATCCTCATCTTTTATTAGATAGAAGATGAAAATATGAATGAATGACTCCAATGGTTAATGAATCAAACCGGCTATTGTATAATAATATTAGGATGAGTACGTCAACACGTTCATTGTATTTAATATATTAACTTATTGTGTAGCTCATTAAAGCAAACATTTGCTACTGCAAAAATAATCAATTAAAAGTAAAACACTCAAAATCTGCAAAACCCGCGAGCAGAGGCGATTCCGCTCGACGCTTGGCAGCAAACAAATTCAATGGAAAACATTAATCAAATTTGTTTTGTTGCCGTCGCTGCTGTTGTTTGACTTGTGAATTTAAAGGCGCGAAAAAACTGTTTGCAACAGATACTTTTTCATAGTTCCATTTTTTTTTATCAAAACAAAAAATTGTACACAAAAATTTTTTTTAAAAAGTGAGATGTCCAACAATGTCAGTCGTTCCATTAAAGGCGCTCCTTTGTTTCTCGTGGCACCGGGATCTCGTGTACCTATCTGTGTGCTGAAGGAGACGTCTAGATTAATGTACCATTTGATTAGGAATCTGTGAAATTAATTGTGTTTTATTTCGCTCTGAATGTTGTTTGTTTTGACTCAGAACTGCAATTGTAATCAAAATTTAAATGCTTTGATTGATTGCAACTCTAGAAAGTATGTCTCCGAAAGTAACTTCTTTTCTTTTAAATGGTTAATATTGCATCGTTATTGCATAGTTATAATAAAAATAGGATTCCGATTCACTTCAGAAAGTGTGGAGTAATAGATTGTTTATGAAAATATGATAAAAACATTAGTAGCAATTTAGAAAGCAAATAAACTGCAAATATTTGAGGTGATAGCAATTTAAATAAGATAAATATGTGAAAATAGGCTAAATAGATTGAAACATTAATATATTTTTGCAATTGAAAAATTGTGCAAACAATTTTAATGTAATATACGCAAAATGTATTCAGAGTGACTTTTACAAAAAATAGATACAACATATAGATAACGTGTATCTAACATATAAATAACTTCAATATACCATAATGTATCCAAACTTATTTTGGAGGTTACAAAAACCACCTCTAGGAGTGATCAATAAAGATTCCAACCATTGACTGTGAATGTCATAAAGCTGAGAATTCCATTACAGTAACCAGAGAAGAGGTAGGAGATAAATAGAGTTAGAAAATTCAGTTCATTTAAGTCAGAAAGCATAGACAATAATTAAAAGAGAAAAACTGAGAAAGAAAGAAATACTACATAAGTGCGGTTGACAGGTTACTTATAGACCCTTTAATCGGAAATGAGAAAGCAGTAATTGTAAGGAGAAATGATGGGAACATATGAATGCAGCTAATCCAAGTATAATAATGGATATTGGGGCTGCTTATACCTCATACTAAGTCACGGATAATAATTCATCTGCTAGGTTGGAGAACAAGATGTAGATCATATAGCCGGCTGAGGTACTTCTGAGCAAGTCCTAATAGGTAATCGTCAGTGCATGTAATCTGTGTTTAAAATATTAAATTTTTTAGTCATTTAAAACAAATCCAAACTCAGTATTTATCATCTTTGAATAATACTATATTATTCGTTAGTCCTATTGCCAGAATATCATCAACGTACTCCAACCAAGATATAATATTATCAGTAAAAGATGGTGTTAGTTTATCAGTTACACAAATAAAAAGAGAGAGACACATTACTGATAGGACATCTTACACATATTAGTCGAAAATGAAGTTGTTATATATAATTCAGCATTCCGGTGCAAAACTGTTATACACATAACTTGACTATGTGTTACTAGATGGTGCTGTAAGTGGTTTTTTGAATTGCTGTTAGACAATTGTGTTAAGGGTTGTTGGTACTGGTCTGTCAATATGATGATAGTGATAGATAGTGATAGTGATAATAGAAAGATGTGTAAAAGAATATCAGTAAGATGAAATTAATTTTCTAATTCTTATTAGATCTAATAATGATTGTATATATTCTTAACCAACCCCGGGGATATTAAGAGTTCACCCTTCAGACAACTGTAGAAATAAGTAATTAGTATTTATAAGTCGACCAATAAAAAATAATTTTTTATTAATTTAGAAAAGTAAAAACAGTAATGAAATTTTATTGATCACAATCACAAAAACTTGTATAAATAATAGAAACAAAGTAAGGTCTTTAACCCTAATAAAGACCTGTGTCCTCAAGTCTTTAACTTATTTTTATTCGTTATTTATTAATGTTAATTATTAACGATTAATAATTATATTTAATAATTTAATAATCAATTTAATAAACAATTTAATAATCGTATTGATATACGTACCTAAGTCATAAAAATCTTAAGCAGTTGGCAGTAAACTTACAAATATTAAACGACTGTCGCATGAATTGCTTTATGATATTGCTTTTTAATATAACCAGATCTACAAAGATAAAAATTTACAATTTTTTACTGTTGAAAGATAGTAAAACCAGATCTATAGAGACTAAACATTAAAATATTTCACTCTTGAAAATG
The DNA here is from genome assembly GCF_002237135.1 of Teleopsis dalmanni. Classification (NCBI taxonomy): domain Eukaryota; kingdom Metazoa; phylum Arthropoda; class Insecta; order Diptera; family Diopsidae; genus Teleopsis; species Teleopsis dalmanni. Next base: position 175,262,544 of record NC_051847.1, read on the forward strand.
AGTATAGTATATATTTTTTATGAACTTTTGTGTATGTTAAACTATCCGAAACGAAAATGCTGTGTAGAAATATAGTATACATCAAAATTGAATTAATGGTTAAAATAATATATATGTGCTTAAAGCAATGACAAAATCCTAAGTCAGGCTAACCCATTTTGACGCCATCTATATGTCATATTTAAAAACTATTAAGAAAACCTTAAAAAATTTCACATTGGTTCTTAAAATTAAAGTCAATTAAATATTATTTCTATTAAATATTCTCCAAAAATCTTATGAACACCTAAAGACAATGGGGATACATTTTTTAGATACATATATCAATCACTACCTATGCCCTAACACTCTTAGTTCATTATGACTTATTTATTCATTTTTATGTATTGAATTTTAGTGAATATTATCTAACACATCAAGAACTCTAAAAATATAGTTATTTCAATAACATATAAGTACAAAACTTCTACAAAATTGATTAGGTTTGATTGAAATCTAAAAGAATGTCCTCCATGTCATTATGCCATTACTTAAATGACTCTCTTAAGAACTTGACCGAAATTCTTTGAAGCTGCACTCTTATGATCTTAATTTATTGTTTTTTATTGTATATTATAAAATATTTTAAATTCGTTCGTGCTTAACAATATTTTGCACTTTGAACTTGAATTACTACGGATCTAGCAGGTCTAAAAGTAATACAGGAAAAGCAAGCTTCACATAATTATCTAACGACAAATATATTAACAATAAAACATATTTTTAAAAATATTTTGAAGAATTATGTATTGGTTAAACAATTGATCAATAGGCCGTACAAAAATATGTAACTACCGACATTAATAAAATGTATAAAAGAGAATAAAATAAATTCTGGGATAAGCAGATATCTTTCTCAAACAAACTTTTTTCCTTATTTATTTATTTATTTATTTATATATTATATTTGTTCCACAATCAGTACTTGTGAAGTAAAATTATTCATTTATCCCAAATGAAGTGAAAGGAGTTAATGAGTAGGAAGCACGCAGTTTTTAAAGGAATTGTGTATGAGAAATATAAATTTAATCACTGCCATCAGCGGAATGTACCCATCCAATTATCTGGTATTAAGTAAGAAAATAAAATTATTTATTGATTACTAATGTTTAGATAGTTTGATTATATTTCCTTATTAGTAACCATCTCATTTATGACCAACAAATTTAAAGCTGTAAAAATTACTGAAATAGTGCCTGTCCACCTGTGAAATCCATTATTGTTCTCATAACGTTTTAATATATTATTAATAATTATAATTAAAAATAACATATTTAATATATACGAATATGTGCTGACTTTTGAACAGTTGGAAGTTGTAAAACTTTCAATCGATTTGATTAAATTTAATGGCACTGAAATTGCAATAAAATATGAATTTCTCTTCTCCAAATTGATGAACTTCTTGTAGTGAAAATGCATTAAGAAAATTTTATTGGAAAACTTAAAAGCTTTTAAATGCAAGAAAAAGCATTAAATTTCGTATTTAATTGCAAACGGAAAAACCGCATATAAAAACACATTAAATGTGCCGCATTAATGCTCGCGCAAAGGACGATCAATCGTTCGCTTTACTTACTATGAGCTCAGGTGGTTCATATAAAATTATTCAACAAAAACGTAACAAAAAACTAATGAAATTAATGTTCATTTCACGTAATTAAGCAGACGAAATTAATTTATAAGACGTGCCAATAAAATGTAGCGCACTAAAATCTAACGGCATAAAAATCTAACAAGTTGGCGTGGACGTGCAACATGCAACTGTTGCCGTTACTGGTGTTAACTGTTACAGATACGCAACGCTGCAGACTAGTCAATACCGCTGCCAATGATCGCCAGTATCGTCGATTTGTGCTGCTATCGATCAGGCCGTCCCGTTTGCTGTTGTTGCTCTTGTTGTTGTTTTCGTCGCTACCAAAAAGTGACAGTTTCCAGTCAGTCACAGTTGATTTAGGTTTCTGCAAACAGTGTCCGGTCTATTGATCTGTCACATTGCCGCATTGCAGCATTGCAACATTGCGGCACTGCCACATTGCAATGTTAATGGCAGCGCAACGCCACCACTGCAATTCACTTTCGTTTGCTGCAACATGATTTTGCTGTCGTTGTTGATATTTTTATGTTGCTGATCTTGTACATTTCTTTTTTCACATATTTTATTTTTTTGTTTTTGCATATTCTTGGTTTTCTATTTTATATGATTTTTTTTCTATTTTAAGAGGCGAAAATATAGCAATTGAAATATTTATGTCGAGTTTACACCTATGTCAAGGTAATTGAAGTTTGTTGGCAGCAACTTTCCCAAGTTTTATGGTTTCGAAACTACAATTTGAAAAGCGGTTACTAATATTGTGTTTTATGTTCATAAATGCATAAATCAAAATTTATTTTAATTATATATATTTAACACATTTTACTTTGCTAAAGTAGTAGTATTATTTGACATATTAAAGTAAAGATAGTTTTAATACTAATCGTGATTTAAAAATTTTTTTTCCATATTCAAAACTTCTTTAAAACTACACTAATGAAATAAGCTTTTACATTAACACCGTTGCCTCAAAAACTTTGTAAGTGTATTTTGTATACATATAACGCTGCAGAACACGTTTCATATAACTTATCTTATAAGTCAGTCAAAGACTAGGAAACACGTAACGCAGCGACACATGGACAAATAGGGTTGGATCAACAATGAATTTTAAGGGAATAACATATATAGTTTTATAGTGGCGGCTTATTATACGATGGCCTTATTCCAGTTTTAGCACGCTGGATATGGATTATCGTATAATATATATCTGATTGTCTTATCACAAATATTTATGCTTTACGATTGAAGCTCATTTAACAACCTCTGCGCTTTAAATTTAAGAGAAGTTATCTTATTTGTATGTGAAAACGCCTCTATAATACGATGAGCTTTATCAGCAAAGATTGCAGCCTTACGATTGAAGCTCATTTAACAACCTCTGCATTTTAAACTAAAATTAAAATTATAATTATAATTAAGTATATTATTGTAATTAATAAATTATAATTACATTGTTATTATAATAAATTCAGTTGCAATCTTAACTAAGTTTTTTTATTAAGACATGCGATTATAATTATAATTAATTATAACTAAGTACACTATTATAATTAATTACAGTTATCATTATACTTGAATTCTCATTAAAGTTTGATTATTAAGACTTACGATTATAATTTTAAGTAATTATAACGAAGTATATTATTATAATTAATTAGAGTTATTATTATACTTAAAATTTTAATAAATTTTGATTATTAAGACTTACGATTATTATTATAACTAATTATAACTATGTATATATATAAATTTAATTCATTATAATTATTATTTTAATAAATTATATTTTTAACCTTAATAAAGTTCAATTATTTGAACTTAAGATTCTAAGATTGTAATTAATTATATATGATTTATTATATAATTATTTTGCTTATTATAAGCTATTGTATTTAATAAAGATGTGTTTAGAACTTTTGTGAACTACAATCTCTATTTAAAGTCACTTTATTTACGTTTGTTTTCCAAACTATAAACTGAATACACCTATATTCAAATAATTTTTTATTTGTTTAAAAATAAATAATAAAAAAATAATTTAAAATTTTTTAAATTTTATTATTTTAATAATTTTGTTACATTAATGTATAACTCCCGGACGTGTGCACAAACAAAAAAAATATTTTTATTTAATAAAAACGTAAAAATACTAAAATTATTTTAGCAAAAAAAAAAAAATAATACATAAGCACAAGTCCTAAAAGCTTAACACCAAACTACATATTAACAGTGACAGCAGCAACATTTAAATACAACACGTCGATGTCAACGTTAACAACATGTTGCTGAACGTATAATATAATAAACATTATCATTAGCAACATCA
>NC_051847.1:175266605-175274957 GCF_002237135.1 Teleopsis dalmanni
TGCTATTTATTTACTTTTCGGTAAAAACTTATCTATTGAAAACTATACTTTATATTAAGAATATAGTTTCTTTCGTCAAATCGGACGTTTAAAATCAATTTAAATATACAACTAGAATCTCATGTACGGGTGTGTGGTAGCAAAAGGGCGTTACTTAGATACAAGAATATGTGTCACTAAGACCAATCATAATTCATAAGAAATGCATAAGCTTTTGGGTTGTTTAGAAGTGTTATATTTTAGTAGTGTGCTTTGACCAGTCCACATAAATGGCAACAAATCTGTAATGTTGATGTTTATGCTATCCAAATACAAATATAAATACATAAAAACAGATTTGTTCACGCCAAACAGCAACATTTGTTGCAAGGCCTACAGTGGTGTTGTGTTTTTGCGAATTCTGTTGCAATTTTTTGCTTACTTACTCGGCCCGACAAGGGGCTGATATGGTCTGTATGTGTCTTTAACTATGACATGGTAAGTGCGAACATTAACAGCAACAACAAGAGCAATTGCAGCTGCCATAAAGCGTTGTGATGTTAATGTTTTTTACATTTGCATTGCTTGCAACATCAGCGATGCTTGCAACCGGGTTAATTGTATTTTAATTTCATTGCCAAGCTTCGTTAGTTCAAAATTCGCCGCAAGAAATATCGATCGTTTGTTGCTCTTCACTGTTTGGCCAGCAATTAAGATTGCATGCCACACTCGCACTTACTTTAATGCAACTCCAAAGTTACTCTCGTCAACTGCAGTGCATGGTAAAGACTTCAAATCCGAAATTAATTTGCAAAATATCTTGAACATATGAAAAATGTTGATTTATTGCTTTTTGGGGCTTTTGTTTGCTGCACGCTTCATGCGCCAAATGCTGTGGTCCGTGCTGCATTATGCATTTGACACACTTTTTGTTTATTCACCTTTGTTTGATGTTTTATTGTTTATTGTGTTCGCTTTGTTTTTGGTTTGTTTGTTATTAATTTCGTCAATAACTCAACGCAGCATTTCAATCGAAATTTATAGGCCCAGATTTTGACTTATTTTACTGATTAAATCTTGATTTTTTTAGTACCCGTATTTTGGGCAATCTAAATACGTGCTGCAGTTTATATCTCAAGGTCAGTGCATTATGCGTTTCTGCCATAAAACATTTCGAATGTTTGAGATACGAAAATTTTATGGGTTTTTAAACTCAAACGATATGCAAACACATACACATTAACACACACACACACACACCAGTTCCCATAGGCCAAGAAATTATTTGACGCGATCTACAAACTTTGAAAATGCCTTTTGTTTCTTATTGTTTGGGTTAAACAATGGAAAATGATTAGAGTCTTTAATAAATCGAATTGTTTGGAACGCCCAAAATGGTATGGAGTACTCGGTGCGGTATTATGTTGTCAAAGATTCAAGGTCGGTTTGTCGGTTTCTTGGTTGCTGGTATTTGAGCTCTCTGATGAGGTAATTACTAATTAGCCCGTCTTAGGAATTGGAGCGTTTGATTGCACAATTACTTAATTGAAAAATAAATTGGTGAATAAAAATCAATTTTGAATTAGTTTGATATGTAATAAAGAGATTTTTTGAGTCACGACACGGCACGTCTTTGTTGATTAATATTACTGAGTTTGTTGCTTAAGTCTTTTGTTTGATTAACTTATGCGCGTATATTGTTCAAATATTAAACGCGTCAAGTATGTACTATACTTATACAGGTGTGGGATAGGACTTTATGCAGTGTAGCTGTAGATTTAGATAATGAACCATAAGCAGACTGAAACGAAGTAATGACAGCACAAAGTAAATTATGCATATGTTTAAGAGGATTGTGATTCTATAATATTTGGCAAACTGCCAAACAAAAGTTTTGAAAGGTTAAAGAAATGAACTTATTTATAAAAATATTTAAATTTTAATATAGTATAAAAACTTAATATATTAATTTATAAAAATAAAATTTATATTAAATTTGACTTTAATGTAGAAATAATTTTGCTTAATAGAAACTATTGCATTTAATAGAGAGGTTTCGAGCAGTACTGAATTGCAACAACAAAAAATTTTTTTTTATATTGTCAAATTGCTAAATACACATCATCAGTAGTCTTGGATTTATTTCTTACATTTAATTATTACATTAATTATTATAAATATTAATTTATAACAATAAGATTTATATTAAATTTAATTTTAATGTAGGAAATAACTTTGCTTAATAGAAACTATTGCATTTAATAGAGAGGTTTCGAGCAGTACTGAATTGCAACAACAAAAAATTTTTTTTTATATTGTCAAATTGCTAAATACACATCATCAGTAGTCTTGGATTTATTTCTTACATTTAATTATTACATTAATTATTATAAATATTAATTTATAACAATAAGATTTATATTAAATTTAATTTTAATGTAGGAAATAACTTTGCTTAATAGAAACTATTGCATTTAATAGAGAGGTTTCGAGCAGTACTGAATTGCAACAACAAAAATTTTTTTTCTATATTGCCAAATTGCCAAATACACATCATCAGTAGTCTTGGATTTATTTCTTACGTTTAATAATTTATAAACAATTTTTTAGACTGTGAGTAGCTAGGGTTTAACTCTTGCCCTGCTAAACATAAAGCTTAGAGTCAGTGTTCGTTAGCTGACTGACAAAAGTCACACTTGGCTTGTATGGTCAAAATTTAACAAATTTACTTGCTGTGTTATATTAGAACAAAATCATTCACCAGCTGTAGATAAATTGAATTAATTAATTATTGTTATCTTTTTCACATAATTATTGAAATGAACTATGATCGAGAACTGTTGATAGCTATAAAAAAATGTAAATCATTTTTTTGATGACATATCATGTCAAGTCCCATATACGAGCTGCTGCAGTTGAAAATGCAGGGAAAAATGAAAGGCCAATGTAGTTTTGGATGGAAACAATACTCATGGAGGTGAAATACCTTTCCTTGTGAGCATCTTTTTCGATTCGAATATTTATACACATGTGGCTTATATTCAGTAAAATTTTCACTACTTATAAAAAAATTATATATGATCGTCAACATCTGTTGTCGAGTTACCATAAGATGAAAAACAAGCATGTTTTTTACTAAATGTCCGCACATGACATAGCGCTAATATAGAATGACTTTAATGCCAAAATAAACGGTGGTCTTACTCATCATCTTCTAAGCATTCATTTCACAACATTATCTCACTCTAAGCCTATCTACAAAAGTGACTACATAATAAAAGTATGATAAAAGAATGCTCGCGATGAACTTTCAAATGGAACCGGAAAAAATTCTCTTTATCTAAAATAATAACAAAACCTTTTTGTTTTCATATATATTATATTTTTTAACATAATAAAAAATTTAGTTATTATTATATAGGCTATTGTACTTTTGATTGAGTATATTAAAGTAACACACATCATAAATTGTTCTGCTAAATTAAAATTAAATGAATATATCGTTCAAAATCCATTTAAAAGTTTCAAAGAACCAAAGTTTTTAAAAACATTAAGCGGATTGTTTTGAGTGTTGAAAATGATTTCCAACACTCATATAAAATGAATTATATAGGTTCATATTTTATTAATTTATTACTTTAATAAATGAATTCTTTATTAAATGACTACATGGTAATTCCTATGAGCCAAATTCTCAATAATGAGCTCTATAAGTCAATTTGGTTGATTATAAATTGCATATAGTGAGTGAAACATAGACCGACTAAAGTCATTATGTTCTATTAAGTTTAACTAACTCCTATATAAAAGCAACTTATCACCCACTAATGCTACTAGGAGCTGAAGTATCAAATGGAAATGTAAAACTTTTTATACATGAAAATAGAGCAAAATAAATTGAAGTCGAAGTTTATAAAAACGAATTGACTTTTCGGATGATTTTTAAAACTCTTTGTAAATAATAAAATTTTAATTTATAATCAAATTCTAAAGCCAATATGATATTATGTTATACTGACATAATTTAACGGCTTCAATCCAAATGTCGATATTCACAAAGACCTTAACATCGCCACAGTTGCCGAGGAAATCAAAGCATAAGCATATAAGAAATCATTCTAAGTAACTCCAGAGACATGTACTCATAAACGAGTATAGAAGCATTAGCAGGCTTTTCAATACCACAGACCCACAGTCCTCCTCCGACGACTTCATCAAAAGAAGCCATGTGATCTTATTATCATAGTCGCAGGGGTTTTGAAAATCTCTTAATAAAATATATAACATATACTTGATATACATAATGTTTGAATAAAACAAACCAAAAACACTTTTTTCCATAGATATATGTAAAAATTATGCTGAAAAACGAAATTAAAGTATCTGTGTAATCAATTCGCTTTGGTTAAGTATAATGGTTTAAAAATATTTTTGCAACTATTGTATTTATGCAACTCATGTCTTTCCATGTTTGTGTGCAATATTTCAATAGAAAAAACTCAATGTTGTTTATTGTCTCCATGCTCATTACTTCAAAGTATCTAAGTATCTTTATTCATTCTGCAACAGTATCGTTATGCTTTTTAACACTTTGATGATATGCATTTTAATGAGATTGCATATGATCACTGTAATCAACCAGGTGTCTCCATTTGCACCAGATTAAATTTCTAGTCATAATTTAAATTGCCGTGTGCATCTCACAGCCACTTTTCTCCTGAACTCATGGCGAAAATTAAGAGAAACGCGATTGCATTTACATCATACTTACCACCAAAGGTGTGGCACCAACACACCGGGTATTATCTGGAGTTGTGTACGTTATGTACGTTATGTATGCTTTAATCAATGTTATTATATTAATTGAGCCTGACTGCAACAACTATTTGGGTTAGTGTGTTTGCTAATTCCCGCATATTTAGCGAACCACTTCCTCAACTCCCCACGACTTTACCAGACAACCACAGCCACAACTGTTCTAAGTTCTAAGTTAATCAGACGCAATACCGCTGTTGTTGCAGCAGTCGGTATTCGATCTTTTTTATGGGTGATCATGATCATTTCGTATAAATCGTATATGACTTAAACATATTAGCTGAAATGCCATCAGCGGCAGCCGCGCAATTTATGATGTTGCTCGAAGCGTTAATGATTGTTCTTCTTTCTGATGAAGCCACTCCACAAAAGTACAACACTTTTCTTCTAAAAATACTCGATGCGTTGCTGTGAAGAAAATGGTTTTGTTTTCATCTGAGGCTGTGCTGTTCGTTTTTTTTATTAATGCATGTGACTTTGTTAAATTAAAGTTTTCTCTTTTCTATTTTCATTTACGAGTATTCGAGTATTTCGAGCTTGGAAATAAATTGTCACACTACTTGACTTTGATGTAGCCCTGATTGTGCTAAATTTATTTGTGTTGGCACGAAGTTTCTGTGTTAAAATAACACTGAAGCTGTTGTTTTCATATACAAAGTTTTTTCTTTATATTTTTTATTTCACGTATTTATGGTTTTTTTGAAGAAATTTTCCTCATTAGTTCTGCTTGTTGGTTTATTTTCAACTCAAGTGGGGCATGTAACCATGCACAATATATTTAAATGTGATTATGTCTTGCAACATGTTGTCTTGTGGCAGTGACAATGCCTCAGCGCACACATTCACTCATATGCTGATTGCATTTCACGCCAAAAAAAAAATAAAATAATAAAATAAAAACATCTGAGAAATATCAGCAAATATCGTGGAATAATCAATGGGCGATTTCTTCTTTTATTTTTGAACTTTCTGATAATTCTGATATGATACAGTTTTAAATACTTTTTCTGTCATTTATAAATGATTTCGTACTAATATTTTGTTATTGCGGCAAGCGAACGCATATTTTCACAAATTGCCAATTACGTCAATAAAGATTTTTGTTCCCCCCACACATTGCGGAAATTGCGTTTCCTCCTCCGAGGTAACAGAAAAACTAAACAAAAACCAGGTCAGGAATTCATGAGTTTACTTAACCCAATTGCTTAAAGATTTCTGCCAATTCTGTCAAATCGGCGCGTTCTACCAAATCAGCTATATCTGCCATATCTGCCAATACTGGCACACATTGCAATTAATAAATTCAAAGCTAATATGTTTATTTATGTATAAAAGTCTTATGGCAGAATTTGTCATTTATTGGGATGTATCGTAAGCACTAAGCATATTTAGTCAATGTCAATTTATTATATTAGAAAGTTTTTCTAATAAATAATGGCATCGCATTACCGCCACCATTTTTTCTTTTCGGTTAAATAGGCTTGGACAGTAGCATTTAATGAATGTAGTCGCAGATACATATGTATCTGCAGATACTTGCTTCTCCTGACTTCTATACGCTATAAATAACCTAACTGATACGAGTACTGAAACAACTTTATTATCTATTGAAGCTTTATTAGAAAAATGACATCATGATATTTGCTTGGCGGGGATCCACTAATATTTTGCATAATAAATTGTTCGAATTTGCCAAATATGTGCCGTAGATACAATCAGAAACTATTTGTGTAAATGTAATAAATCGTTTTACGTCTTCATTATTTATAAATGTCCAAAATGTTTGTTTATAAAATCAATCATATATTTAAGTTATTAACTCTTTTTGTGTCTTCCTAAATATTTTGACCGTTTGACATCAAATTGACATTTTTGTGATGTGACTGTGGGCAGATTTGTGGAAAAATTCTAAAGATATATTGAGCAAAATTTAAATAAAATGTTTTCATTTTTTTTAACAAAGAGCATTATGTTTCTTTTATTTCGACATGTGTATTAAATTAATTTTAAATCAAATATATGCACATAATTGTATTGTTCATAATATGTTTTTCAATAAGTGGATTTATCAGTATGCATTAATTATTTTTAGAATATGATTTTAATATAAATATAAAATTTATAAATATATTTATATAATAAATATAATAATAAAGTTTAAATAAAATTCCTTTAATTTATGTTATTTATAATTTTTTATTCACTCCAGAAAAATGTGCGAACATAAAAGTCAAGAACGGGTTTGAGTCAGTTGGCTAATGAACGCTGACTCTGAGCTTCAAATTTGGCAGGGCACGAGTTCGATTCCTGGTACTTGCACTCTCAATTATTTACGAATATTTTAAATACAAGAATTGTTTAAAATTCCACTGATGATGGGTATTTGGCAATACATAAAACAGCTGCATGGTCAGCTAAAAATTCGATTAACTAAAATAATATAAAAATAATTTTTGTTGTTGTAGTTCACCACTTTTCGAAAAAACCTCTTTATCAAATTTATTATGTACTTTTATAATAACTAAAATACAACGGAAAATTATGATGTGGTTACATTAGCTGAGATATACAGTTACCAGTGAAAGCGACTCATGAAACAACAATGCAATTATAGTGGATCTTTTATGCTACAACTAAAACTAAACAAGCAGTGGAGTATAATACTATAATTATTGTAGTTCTTTTATGTTAAAACTAACCATAAAAAAAAACTCAGTTTTAGAAATAAATAATATCCCTCATTAAAAAGCTTTTAATATCGAATGGACCATCCGGATCTTCTGGACTAGTATTCTCTTTTGAACTAAAAGTAACGAAAAACAATAATGAAACCATAAATCTAATTCATTTTAAGGTAGAGATTGTCCTATTATTCCCTGCAGACCCTCCTTGTGAAAATTTGAAGTGCGTGTTATAGTGTACTGACAGGTAATTTCTCAGCAAACTTTACTGTTCAACTGAGAAGGGCATCTGTTTGTAATTAAATGAAACAGTTCTTTTCTGGAGTTATATTGCAGCAGCCAATATCCTTCAGATTTTGTTGAATTGATGATTACAGATTTTTATATTACACAAGAAGGACCTTTGGCTTCATTGCTGACATTTTCTTGAATAGAAATTTAAAACTAGTTTTACTGTTAGCACATTAATAATATATTTAGATTATATTTTATGTGATCTTAATTTAATTTAATTAATTAAATTTAATTTTTTAACAATGTTTTTTTTTTTAACGGAATAATTGGTCAATAGAAAAATAAAGCAATTTAAAAAAAAAAAATTTTTTTTTAAAATAAATTATTTGAATTAATAAATCGAGTATATTCCATAAGCAAATTGCTTTTTTCAAATATAGTACGTTATAAAGTCGCCTTAATCTAGCATATTAAAGCTATTCTATAGCACTTTTAAAAATACAAAAGTATATATAATCAAAATAAACTGCTTTAGAATTTGTAATTGTAACAATGTTTTAATATATTATCTCCCCCTAAAGTTAATATGATCCTGTTATGTGTTATACAAGTTTCTTTATAATTTAAGTATGTTCTTAATATG
>NC_051847.1:175275057-175303005 GCF_002237135.1 Teleopsis dalmanni
CTTGGAGAGCCATTACAGCAGAACTCTGGAAACGTAAATCAGTTTTGAAATCCTGTGCAATTTCACGGACTAAACGCTGGAATGGCAGTTTGCGAATTAAGAGTTCTGTACTCTTTTGATAGCGACGAATTTCACGCAAAGCTACAGTTCCCGGACGATAACGATGTGGTTTTTTTACACCGCCAGTTGCGGGCGCACTTTTGCGTGCGGCCTTAGTAGCCAATTGTTTACGTGGTGCCTTACCACCAGTCGATTTACGAGCAGTTTGCTTTGTACGAGCCATAATTAAACAAATTGTTAAATAAAATTTAATTTAACGAATAAATGTTGAGAGAGTAAATTTCAAAACAAACTCTTATGATCCATCTCAACTGTTCACATGTTCAAACAGTCATTGTTCATTATATCCTTAATATCCTTTACATTGTTTATTTCTACCCTCAATTATTTGAGTGCCATTTTTGAGTAATTTGTTGTGTTTAAGCATTGTCACTCATATCTTTTGTATTGTTCATTTTTTCTATAAATACTGTGCATATCTAGTGTGGAATTTATTTACTGTTTAAGTCTGAATAGACAAGTATTATCTGTACTAAAATTATAACCTCAAAATGACTGGTCGTGGTAAAGGTGGTAAAGGTTTGGGAAAAGGTGGTGCTAAGCGTCATCGCAAAGTTCTTCGTGATAACATCCAAGGTATCACGAAACCAGCTATAAGACGTTTGGCTCGCCGTGGTGGAGTTAAGCGTATTTCTGGTTTGATTTACGAAGAAACTCGTGGTGTATTGAAGGTATTTCTGGAAAATGTGATCCGTGATGCAGTTACATATACAGAACATGCCAAAAGGAAGACTGTTACAGCCATGGATGTTGTATATGCTTTGAAGAGACAAGGTCGCACCCTCTACGGTTTCGGAGGTTAAATAAATAATATTAGTTTAAAAATGCAATACTATTAACACTATATTGCCCAATGGTCCTTTTCAGGACCCGAATATTTTCATTTTTTGAGATAAATAATTCATTTGAACACATACTTGACTGTAATTTATACAAATATTTTTATCGACTTCAAATATTAAGATTTTAAGACAAAAATTAATTGAAGTTGAATGTAAGTAAGAAACTTTAGAAATTTTTCTTAGTTAGATTTTCAAGAAACATGTTTTAATGTAGGTATTCAAAATTATTCTTTTAATCAAACTAGTTTTAGACGTAGAAATATCTAAGAATTCACCAATTATTTATTAAATAGATATATCTCAATAAAAATAAATATAGAAGTAAATATAACAAAGTTGTATGTAATATTTCCTTATAATTATTTCTTTTATGTCTTCGTATTTAAATAACGGTTAATTTTTAGTTTCAATAATCATAATAATTATACAAATAATTGTTTAAAATTTTTTTTTCTGTACTGTCATTCTCAATACGATTTAGCATGACAACATTTAGCATGAAACAACATTGAAAACCGATATCTCATAATGAAATACTATTTATACCCCAATCACTTAATTTTTAAATCTGTTCCTCAATTGAATTAAATTGTAAAAGAATTTAGAAACTAAGAGTATTTTATTGTTTTATGTATTCTCCTTCTGTTTAGAATATATCAGTTTCCTACCACCCAGGATATAAGTTTCAAAGAAAGAAAGACATTTTTTTAATAACACACATGCTTTTAAAATTATATACCATATCTTATTGATTCGTTTGGTGGCAGATAAAATTATGGCGGGAAAATTTCTACCTACTGGTATGTGAACTAAAATACTTAAGGCTTGCATTGTTATACCATTCATTTTTTTATTTAAAAAAAAAGTAACTGACAAAATTGTCAGTACAGTTCACACGCATACCAAGGACACTCAAGATCCATACATATACTTCCAAGCCGAATGAGCATGAGTGTGAGTGAAATTGAGTAAGAAACTATAAGCCGAAATGGAATGAAGATGGAACGTGAGTAATTTTCTTATTTGCATTTACGCGCCAAAATATATGAAATAAAATCTATATTTAAGATGAATTTAATAGAATTACATACAACCTTTTCTTTGTTAGTTATATTGTCATAAAGCGATTAAAAGAAGCAATGTGAATGTGAATGTTTTATAATTCTTTACTAAATCTGTTCAGTTTAGTAATATATCAGAAATATTGTTCTGAGATGAGTACTTATTACTTAATGCGATGAGTCTTGAATATAATTACATGTTTTTGTACCATATATAGAATTGTTTAATTGCATTTTATACTATATACAAACTATATATAACTAGTTAAAATAAATTAGGATACGTATATACCGAAAATAATGATTATAATGAATTGTTTATTTCAAACGTAAATGTGATATTAAAACATAATTAATCCACAAATTGCTCAAATAGAGCTAATGTTAAAATTAGAATGTTTTACACGTACGTGTAGGAAGTAACCGAATTAATACGTATGGAGTAGAATTGCTCTGATTGCCGGAAGATGAAGGTGCTTGATTCCAAATCATATTTCATTTGACATTATTTTGGAAATGGTTTCTGTAAACCAATTTTAACCATTTTTATGGGTTACGTTTTTCAAAGAAATATTTGTATAAATAATAATTGTTTGAAATGAAGTATGTTTTCTTTAATCAAATAAATTGATCGTCCTGAAAAGGACGGTTGTTGTTCGAAAATTTCGAAAGAAATAGTGTTGTAAGATATAGTTTAAGCCTTCTTTTCTGTTTTCTTAGGCAAAAGTACAGCTTGGATGTTTGGTAATACACCACCTTGTGCGATTGTAACACCAGACAACAATTTGTTTAATTCTTCATCATTACGGATGGCCAATTGTAAATGACGGGGTATGATTCTTGTCTTCTTATTATCGCGTGCTGCATTGCCAGCCAATTCAAGAACTTCAGCTGCCAAATATTCCATAACAGCAGCTAAGTAGACGGGAGCGCCGGCACCAACGCGTTCAGCATAATTGCCTTTTCGCAGCAATCGATGAATGCGACCAACTGGAAATTGTAATCCAGCACGATTTGAGCGAGACTTTGCCTTGCCCTTAACTTTACCTCCTTTACCACGACCAGACATGTTTCAATAGTATTTGATTGTTAAGTTGATCTACGTGATCTGAGTTGAAAACAGGCAAACACCAAGAATTTATACCTTTTTCATCCCCTAATGTGAAGAGAGAATTTCTTGAAATTTCTGTTTTAAAAATACATAAATTCTGAGTGAGGGTAGTTTAAATTTGAAAATTCATAAAATTGAAAATTTGAAACTTCACATTTGAAATCATGCCACCAAAAACTAGCGGAAAAGCGGTCAAGAAGGACGGAAAGGCTCAGAAGAATATAACTAAGAACGATAAGAAGAAGAAGCGCAGGAGGAAGGAAAGTTATGCTATTTACATTTATAAAGTATTGAAGCAAGTTCATCCTGATACTGGTATTTCATCCAAGGCTATGAGCATCATGAACAGCTTTGTGAATGATATATTCGAACGCATTGCTGCTGAAGCTTCACGTTTGGCCCACTATAACAAACGATCCACAATTACTAGTCGGGAAATTCAAACTGCAGTTCGCCTTTTACTTCCTGGTGAATTGGCTAAGCACGCAGTTAGTGAAGGTACTAAAGCTGTCACTAAGTATACCAGTTCCAAGTAAATTTTTTTGTATTGAACAATCAACATTAACTCCAACGGTCCTTTTCAGGACCACAAAAATATTTAATTAAAGTCGATAATTGATCTTAAAATTACTAACATACACTTCACAAATAAATGAACATTTTAGAAATGAATAAAATAATACTGATTTTCGAGCATATATATTTTGAATAATCAGAAAAAATAAGTGAATATAACTAACTGATAATAATATACGTATAAGGTTCCAATAAATACACAAATGCCATGTTTCACCTAAAGTATGTAACAAAAAATTATAAAAATATTTCATTTATGTGTTAAAAATACCATATATAATTAAGTTTTAAATATATTCACTGATCTTTGGCATA
Organism: Teleopsis dalmanni; assembly: GCF_002237135.1. Classification (NCBI taxonomy): domain Eukaryota; kingdom Metazoa; phylum Arthropoda; class Insecta; order Diptera; family Diopsidae; genus Teleopsis; species Teleopsis dalmanni. The sequence continues at coordinate 175,279,083 of NC_051847.1, forward strand.
AATTAAATTTTAAATCTTTTGAACTTTCCCTTTCAGGCATTTAGTTCTTCTATTAACTGGCATATTCTAGACTCTACTGTATACCATACTTAACAATAGAAACTAGAATATGAAAAATATTGCAGTATGAATTACCCACTTCAACTTTTGCATTATTTTAGCACCTTTACTCCATTCTATTTGTTAGCCTGGACATTTATTTCTTTAACTCATTAAACTGTCAAAGTACTTTCTCGAGCTTGTATACGCTGCTTTCGTTCTCACATTTCCGTCGTCTTATATATACTATATTATAAATATTAAATAGTCAATTATTATTCGCAGAAATTTTTAAAGCCATATACTTGGTACACTAAAGAAAATCTTGAGGAGATCTCAGTTATTAAATTGTGAAAGACTTCCGAGTGAAATCACATTAGAGAACGTAGTAGGTATACGTAAATTATGATCGATTATATCTATTCACAAAAGTTTTGAACTCTTTAAGAATATACTCCGTGAAGCGAGTTACTATATTCTCGATTGAGCAACGAGTTGGGTCAGGAGAGTGATCCCTCTGAATGAACTGGAAAGTAAGCACAATGGGAAGATCTCGGTATGCAGAATATTGGGAGGCAGTATAGTTATGCTGATATTAACATTTCTGTATTATAATACCAAAATTTATATACTTTGGAATGTTCTTCACTTTTTATTAAAAGTATTGTTATCATAAGTTGATAATTTTAACAAGCAACAAAGCTAAAAAACTAATAACTTCAACAATAATTGCTATAAGTGTGAAGTTTATATATAGCGTTATATGCTGATCATCATCAAAAATTATAGTTACAAAGAAGAATGAGAGAATCAATTATCTTTATATATTCATTTTATCTGAGTATTATTAATTTGAATATGATGTTTAACTATCTCTTTTCTTTAATTAATTTTGGTCCTGAAAAGGACCGATGTTTATTAAATAGTATGAAATTGCTTCTTAAGCACGTTCTCCACGAATACGTCTCGCCAATTGAATATCTTTTGGCATAATGGTTACGCGTTTAGCATGAATAGCGCATAAGTTAGTATCTTCAAAAAGCCCAACTAAGTATGCTTCGCTAGCTTCTTGGAGAGCCATTACAGCAGAACTCTGGAAACGTAAATCAGTTTTGAAATCCTGTGCAATTTCACGGACTAAACGCTGGAATGGCAGTTTGCGAATTAAGAGTTCTGTACTCTTTTGATAGCGACGAATTTCACGCAAAGCTACAGTTCCCGGACGATAACGATGTGGTTTTTTTACACCGCCAGTTGCGGGCGCACTTTTGCGTGCGGCCTTAGTAGCCAATTGTTTACGTGGTGCCTTACCACCAGTCGATTTACGAGCAGTTTGCTTTGTACGAGCCATAATTAAACAAATTGTTAAATAAAATTTAATTTAACGAATAAATGTTGAGAGAGTAAATTTCAAAACAAACTCTTATGATCCATCTCAACTGTTCACATGTTCAAACAGTCATTGTTCATTATATCCTTAATATCCTTTACATTGTTTATTTCTACCCTCAATTATTTGAGTGCCATTTTTGAGTAATTTGTTGTGTTTAAGCATTGTCACTCATATCTTTTGTATTGTTCATTTTTTCTATAAATACTGTGCATATCTAGTGTGGAATTTATTTACTGTTTAAGTCTGAATAGACAAGTATTATCTGTACTAAAATTATAAACTCAAAATGACTGGTCGTGGTAAAGGTGGTAAAGGTTTGGGAAAAGGTGGTGCTAAGCGTCATCGCAAAGTTCTTCGTGATAACATCCAAGGTATCACAAAACCAGCTATAAGACGTTTGGCTCGCCGTGGTGGAGTTAAGCGTATTTCTGGTTTGATTTACGAAGAAACTCGTGGTGTATTGAAGGTATTTCTGGAAAATGTGATCCGTGATGCAGTTACATATACAGAACATGCCAAAAGGAAGACTGTTACAGCCATGGATGTTGTATATGCTTTGAAGAGACAAGGTCGCACCCTCTACGGTTTCGGAGGTTAAATAAATAATATTAGTTTAAAAATGCAATACTATTAACACTATATTGCCCAATGGTCCTTTTCAGGACCCGAATATTTTCATTTTTTGAGATAAATAATTCATTTGAACACATACTTGACTGTAATTTATACAAATATTTTTATCGACTTCAAATATTAAGATTTTAAGACAAAAATTAATTGAAGTTGAATGTACATAAGTAAGAAACTTTAGAAATTTTTCTTAGTTAGATTTTCAAGAAACATGTTTTAATGTAGGTATTCAAAATTATTCTTTTAATCAAACTAGTTTTAGACGTAGAAATATCTAAGAATTCACCAATTATTTATTAAATAGATATATCTCAATAAAAATAAATATAGAAGTAAATATAACAAAGTTGTATGTAATATTTCTTTATAATTATTTCTTTTATGTCTTCGTATTTAAATAACGGTTAATTTTTAGTTTCAATAATCATAATAATTATACAAATAATTGTTTAAAATTTTTTTTCTGTACTGTCATTCTCAATACGATTTAGCATGACAACATTTAGCATGAAACAACATTGAAAACCGATATCTCATAATGAAATACTATTTATACCCCAATCACTTAATTTTTAAATCTGTTCCTCAATTGAATTAAATTGTAAAAGAATTTAGAAACTAAGAGTATTTTATTGTTTTATGTATTCTCCTTCTGTTTAGAATATATCAGTTTCCTACCACCCAGGATATAAGTTTCAAAGAAAGAAAGACATTTTTTTAATAACACACATGCTTTTAAAATTATATACCATATCTTATTGATTCGTTTGGTGGCAGATAAAATTATGGCGGGAAAATTTCTACCTACTGGTATGTGAACTAAAATACTTAAGGCTTGCATTGTTATACCATTCATTTTTTTATTTAAAAAAAAAGTAACTGACAAAATTGTCAGTACAGTTCACACGCATACCAAGGACACTCAAGATCCATACATATACTTCCAAGCCGAATGAGCATGAGTGTGAGTGAAATTGAGTAAGAAACTATAAGCCGAAATGGAATGAAGATGGAACGTGAGTAATTTTCTTATTTGCATTTACGCGCCAAAATATATGAAATAAAATCTATATTTAAGATGAATTTAATAGAATTACATACAACCTTTTCTTTGTTAGTTATATTGTCATAAAGCGATTAAAAGAAGCAATGTGAATGTGAATGTTTTATAATTCTTTACTAAATCTGTTCAGTTTAGTAATATATCAGAAATATTGTTCTGAGATGAGTACTTATTACTTAATGCGATGAGTCTTGAATATAATTACATGTTTTTGTACCATATATAGAATTGTTTAATTGCATTTTATACTATATACAAACTATATATAACTAGTTAAAATAAATTAGGATACGTATATACCGAAAATAATGATTATAATGAATTGTTTATTTCAAACGTAAATGTGATATTAAAACATAATTAATCCACAAATTGCTCAAATAGAGCTAATGTTAAAATTAGAATGTTTTACACGTACGTGTAGGAAGTAACCGAATTAATACGTATGGAGTAGAATTGCTCTGATTGCCGGAAGATGGAGGTGCTTGATTCCAAATCATATTTCATTTGACATTATTTTGAAAATGGTTTCTGTAAACCAATTTTAACCATTTTTATGGGTTACGTTTTTCAAAGAAATATTTGTATAAATAATAATTGTTTGAAATGAAGTATGTTTTCTTTAATCAAATAAATTGATCGTCCTGAAAAGGACGGTTGTTGTTCGAAAATTTCGAAAGAAATAGTGTTGTAAGATATAGTTTAAGCCTTCTTTTCTGTTTTCTTAGGCAAAAGGACAGCTTGGATGTTTGGTAATACACCACCTTGTGCGATTGTGACACCAGACAACAATTTGTTTAATTCTTCATCATTACGGATGGCCAATTGTAAATGACGGGGTATGATTCTTGTCTTCTTATTATCGCGTGCTGCATTGCCAGCCAATTCAAGAACTTCAGCTGCCAAATATTCCATAACAGCAGCTAAGTAGACGGGAGCGCCGGCACCAACGCGTTCAGCATAATTGCCTTTTCGCAGCAATCGATGAATACGACCAACTGGAAATTGTAATCCAGCACGATTTGAGCGAGACTTTGCCTTGCCCTTAACTTTACCTCCTTTACCACGACCAGACATGTTTCAATAGTATTTGATTGTTAAGTTGATCTACGTGATCTGAGTTGAAAACAGGCAAACACCAAGAATTTATACCTTTTTCATCCCCTAATGTGAAGAGAGAATTTCTTGAAATTTCTGTTTTAAAAATACATAAATTCTGAGTGAGGGTAGTTCAAATTTGAAAATTCATAAAATTGAAAATTTGAAAATTCACATTTGAAATCATGCCACCAAAAACTAGCGGAAAAGCGGTCAAGAAGGACGGAAAGGCTCAGAAGAATATAACTAAGAACGATAAGAAGAAGAAGCGCAGGAGGAAGGAAAGTTATGCTATTTACATTTATAAAGTATTAAAGCAAGTTCATCCTGATACTGGTATTTCATCCAAGGCTATGAGCATCATGAACAGCTTTGTGAATGATATATTCGAGCGCATTGCTGCTGAAGCTTCACGTTTGGCCCACTATAACAAACGATCCACAATTACTAGTCGGGAAATTCAAACTGCAGTTCGCCTTTTACTTCCTGGTGAATTGGCTAAGCACGCAGTTAGTGAAGGTACTAAAGCTGTCACTAAGTATACCAGTTCCAAGTAAATTCCTTTGTATTGAACAATCAACATTAACTCCAACGGTCCTTTTCAGGACCACAAAAAATTTTAATTAAAGTCGATAATTGATCTTAAGGTTATTAACATATATATTAACAAATAAGTGAACCTTCCAAAAATGAATAAAATAATACTGATCGAACATCACTGTATTTTATAATTCTTTAAATATAGACTTTTAATATAATCCAAGTTTTTTTTGGTATACTTAATTTTCTTGAACAATAGAGGTGAAAAGACTCTGCCGGTATTTTAATAATTAGTATGATATTAATTATAAAATTATAATTAAACAATTTTGGTATTAGGCTGTGTACTCTGTATTACTGCAAATATTTTAAAAGTTGGTTAGACATCCATCAGAAAGATTGTCTTCTAAATTTATTTTATTGTATTTAATGCTTTAAGGATTCAGTTTATATCCCGTTTAGCAAATATGTAGAAAAGTGTGTGTTTCGAACTAGAGTGTAATTATGAGAATTTCGTTTAATGTCGACTGAATGTCAAATACACCTAAAATCAAATAAATTTTTTATGTTTTGTTTGTAAAGAATATTCTGATATTAAAAGGTATAAAATTTTCCTTTTATAATAAGAATTCGTCTTTTTACCATACGGGTGAAGGCGTATTATGTTCAATGGAATAATCAGTACTACACTACATTCATTTTACTGGTAATGATGTATATTATATCAGATCTATATTTGAGAATTAAAAAAAAAACTTTGCACTATCTTGTTATAATGATTCACTGTTTTACAATATTAAACTATTCGCACGAAATATTATTAAATATGAGTATAACGAATGATATTGAAATCAAAAAATAAAATTAATCAAAAATTTTCGAACAACAATAATGTTATTGTTGGTTTGGCATCGCATAACAAGACTAACGTTAAAATAATTAACCTTCTAAGTAATAATGAAACCTACTCCAATACAAAATATTAATTTCTACGAATATATATAGATTTTAGTACGTGTATTATAACATGTATATCCTCTGGGAAGGATATTAGAGGTATAGTGTGTATCTGAAACAGAAATATCTCAGGGTTTTGGCGCATAAATCTAACAATGGTGACATGAGTTTAAATGAGAGTGTATCTCAGTAGTTTTACACATCACAATTTGTTTCTGTTTTAAACTTTTCAGTATCACTCAGTATCACTTTCAGTTTTAAGCAGTACACTAAAGAAGTCTTTAAAATTCAATCCAATGTTTATAATAAAAATTTTTTAAGACTATTAAAAAATTGCTAAGAAGTTGATTGCTTTTATATACCATATAAAAAATTTTACTATATATTCAAAAAATTATATTGAGTAATTAAAGTAAAATTATTAAGATAGGCCCTTATTATGAAAACACATATAAATAATAAATTGTTTGATTTTATTTTCTCTTTAAATTTGTTTCTCGACCTGTATTTATTTTATAATGATTTTTTGTTTATTTTTTAGCTGGCTTTAGGTCACTTTTTTCTCCAATAAAAATTAAAAAATCCATTCTATATTTCGAGTCTCTTTGAAAGCCATCATCAGGATTATGTTTTAATAAAAATAAAAACTAATAATGTCACATTCCATTAATCTAATTGTCAAATTAATTATTTTATTGTCCATACTACAGTGCATCAAAGGTTTCTTTAATTTTTATTGGAAAAACAAAGTGACCTATAGCCAGCTAAAAAATAACCAAAAAATCATTTTAAATGAATATATTTTTAAAAAATAAAAAATTATAATATTAATATACATTTATTACTACAAAGCCAGTCATAGGACATATCTTCCCCATTTTTTTTTCAACCGATAGATTTATTGATAAATATATGTATTTGCTTTAAAACATCTTAAAGTATTTTGTTTGAAATCAAAAATTTCAGCAACATAAGTCAAATGAATAATTTATCTCTTAATGTTCACATATTGGGGTCCTGAAAAGGACCATTAAGCAATATAGTATTAACAGTATTGCATTTTTAAACTAATATTATTTATTTAACCTCCGAAACCGTAGAGAGTGCGACCTTGTCTCTTCAAAGCATATACAACATCCATGGCTGTAACAGTCTTCCTTTTGGCATGTTCTGTATATGTAACTGCATCACGGATCACATTTTCCAGAAATACCTTTAATACACCACGAGTTTCTTCGTAAATCAAACCAGAAATACGCTTAACTCCACCACGGCGAGCCAAACGTCTAATAGCTGGTTTTGTGATACCTTGGATGTTATCACGAAGAACTTTGCGATGACGCTTAGCACCACCTTTTCCCAAACCTTTACCACCTTTACCACGACCAGTCATTTTGAGTTTATAATTTTAGTGAAGATAAAACTTGTCTCTTGAAACTTAAACTGTAAATGAATTATAGTCAGAATACGCACAGTATTTATAGAAAAAATAAACAATACGAAATATCTTATCACTGCAGGAAAGAACAAGGATAGAAAAGTCATTGTAGGTAGAAAAACTAGTATAAAATTTGCGCGGGATAATGCTTGGAAAAGATGTCCCTAAAAATTAAAAGGAATTGTAGGTAGAATCTTAAAGAAAAAAATTACTGAGAAGGATACTTCAGTTGTTAGTAATTAGAATTAGCAACATAAAGTATATGAGGGATGACTATTAAATTTCTGAACATCTGCGTATGGTATGAAATTCATGCTAACGTTTTTCCCATTAATTAACGAATTGCATTTAATTTATTTCCCTTCTTTACTTTCTATTTAAAAAGGAAGTGACATATGTTTCATGAAATAAGGTCAATTAAATTCACTGGAAGAAAATGCAGTTTTATGAAAAATTGTACCTTTAAGATTTTCTTTATACTTTAATTACTTTAATAAGTCACACTTTTAATTACTTTTAGAATCTTTGGGAATTTCTGTATGATTCTTTGTACTAATTAACGATTGAGGCTATTTCAGAGATATTATATTCAAAATATATAAAACTGATTCTATAAAACTTATGACTTGTCAACTTATGATGCAAATGATAGTAAAATTTTGTGAATAAAATAAAAATGAAATATTTTTCTTCAAGGACTAACCATTTATACTCCACGATAAATTTTTAACATCGCATTTGGGTGCTACAATATTTATAATTTTAAGAAACTATTAAGGCTTTAGGAAAACCTAAGTTGAATCTGTTTTTATATTGTTTAATGTCTTCTGAACCATATCGAGTTGTATTAAAGCCTAACTAATATTTCTTATTCTGCTTTACCCTTATATTTGAATTTAGCGCTTTATCGGAAATCTGAAAAAATATCACAGACATTTTTAGGTTTAGTGTGATACTTTTTTGAGTCTTGAAAATTGCTTATATATTCTTAAATTTGAATATATCAAAAATATGTATCTTACATTTTAAAATTAAAGATATAAACTGAGGAGATTCATAAAATTGATCATATTTAGTCCTAAGTAGTTTAAAAAGAAAGGTTGTTATATTTGATGTAATATCTTTTAAAAAAATCTAAAGTTTTTATATATTTTAAATTTGCTTTTTAGGATTTATATAGGATTGTCCTTAGTAGTTATTGAGTAGAAAACATGCATATGATTCCTCAGAAGTGGGTTAGAAAACTCATTCGGGAAAAACGGTGCTACTCACAAAGTTTGAAGGTGATTTTTTAGACAAATTTTTTGCTAACAAAAATCCCTTATGGATATAGATTCTGAATACCATCTTAACACTAATTTGTTAAGTAAATCATCTGCATTTCAATGAATAAATAGTGTAAAATATAAAAAAAAATCCATGTTATTTTAAGATGTTTGTAAAAGCACCTTACTATTTATGAAGCATAAAATTAAATAATAATATTAGCTGAAATTTCTGAAATTTTTTTGTTTGACTTAAGTTTCTCCCTCGAATTGAAAGATATTGTATGTATGACTGTGCTTTTTGCGGCCATTATCTGTAATTGTTCAAACGAACTGCATTGAAATTTCAAAACACTTTCACTGCAACCTTGGAGTACCTTCACCTTCACTAGTTATGCCATTGTTTAGTTCACTATATATATTTTCCCCTTGCCCATTACACATGCACCTGCAACAATACACATATCGTACGTAAATGTTGTTACTGCACTTGATTGCCGACCATCGGCCAGTTGCAATTCTTGCACCGAACAATTTACTGCCAATAAATACGCGAAAAAAATTCTCATATTACGACTGGGCAAGGTCCATGTGCTTACCGTACTCTGTCTGATACCCATCTGAGTAATGCTAACAATATGAATGAGGGCTTTCCATTGTTAGCTCATATGCAGAATTGCTCGCCTCTTGGTGTCTACATGGGAAACGTAATTTCAGCGATAAATCTTGCTTTCCGACTGAGATAAGGATGCGACTTCAGCTATAAACTTTCGTATTAAGATTAAAATTTATAATGCAATTGACATAAATCGTATGAAAGCAAAAGAATTTCATTTGTTGTATTTAAATTTGTTTTTTGTAATTCCTTCAGATTGTTTTTGTTGTTGTTTTTTCTGTTCTTTTTTCATAACAAACAAAAATTAGAGCCTAACAAATCTAAGCTTTAGCTGTCGTCGCAGCTAAAGAGAACAGAACAGTCAAACCTTGAGGCGAGCATATAAATTTTCTAAAGTTGACAAGCGACAAATGATGCGCTAAATTAAACGAGTCAAAGTGATCCTTTGCGGTCCTTTAATCTGCGCATCCATACACTCTGAATTGCGAACTCTTTAATAAATGTTCTGCTTTAATATTTTGTTTTTCTGTTTTCTTTAGACTCCTTAATCAGTTTAGCCCTTCTTTTTCTAAGTAATTTATTGCCTGCTAATATTTTATCGCATTTGTGTGAGGTCGTTGGCTGATTTTTATCTCTGCACGGTTTGCAGATTGTACCCCTTAATATCCATGACCACTTTTTCAATTAAGAACATTTTTTATTTTTAATTACAGAATCAAACTTTAAGTTTTTTTAATGAGTAACATGTTTATAAATCACAGTAAAGTGAGATGAAATGGATTTCTTATATATTACCATTTACTTGAAGTCTGCAACGTTAGGTAAGTTAAAATTTTATTAGTTTAAAAGTTATCGCATTTTGCTTTTAACATCTATATAATATTTCATTTGTTACATAAAAAAATATAAATTAGAATTAAATAATAACATTATAATAAATTAGCAAGTAATCGGCTTAATTGTATTCTAACTTTACAACCACAACTTGGAATAAATATAATTTATTGAATGAAAAGCTTTTGGAAACATTAGTGATATGATTCAAATACATATCACAGATTTCTCACTATATTATAAAATATAAACTATTAGTTTCCGTTTTACTGCTCCGTTATTGGGTATATCGTAACTAACTAAGTAACTAGTTATAGTAGAAAATGGACTTAAGAAATATTAACGAATACGATCAACAAGGCACCGTTCTCACCTGACATGGTTCCAAACAACTATTTGTTCTTTAAGCAAACATTTTCATTTAGAGAAAGCTGGTAAGAGTTGATTGTAGTCGAAAGAAAATGAATTGGAAAATTTTATGACTCTTCCTAAAACAGCTTACAAACAATATATGGAGGATTGGGTTAGTTAAGCACTGGAATAGTAAAACTCCACTGAACCTGTTTCGAAGGCGATAAAAGATACTATGATTGTTTGATAAATTTATTTGTATTTTATTCAGTAATTTGGGATGATTTGTATGCTATAAAATACTTACGTTGGGTATGAGAGATAAGAAATATTCAGGAAAAATGTAAATAAAACGAGACAGAAAACAAATGACGGACAGTCTCTAAGCTGTCTCTACCAAAATGGTAAATATATTAAACGAATCTGCACTTTAAAAAAAATGGTTTCTAAGTAATTTGGTTTGCTTAGAAATGGTTGTATAAACCTTCAAGATCTTCACAAAATTATAAGACATAGTCAATACTATAATGGAAAATTTTGATCAACTTTAAGACCTCCCACTAAATAGTATTTTAAGCCTTGCCAAAAGTTCCAGGTGGTTTTAACTACTGAGTTTTTTCCATTATACGGTAACACAATGGGTCGATAGGCCTAAATGGATCCTAAATGCTATAACCTAACCTAACCTATCCTTGGTAGATTGTCGATTTACTGATAAAGATTTGGCAGAACGACTAGGCATTTCATTTAACACAATGAATATTACTTAAATTGAAGAAGTATTGTCGTATCTTTTGCGAAAACCTACCAACAAAGTCCAGTGGTAACGTACCGTATGAACTTGGTAGCGACTTTACTGCATCAAAACGTGATATCACACTTCAGAGAAATTTCTTGCTCAACAAAAACAAAAGAAGACATGGTGTGTGATTTATGGAACCACGTCTTCAGCTTCACGTCAAAAAAATCAGCATTCATGTCTCTAGAGCGATTAAAATGGAAGATTTATGGTTTGGTTTATACTGTGGCTGTTTTTAAGAAAGTTCGAGCCTATAACAATTGCTGGACTAATTGATACACCATACCTCGGATTTTCTAATGGTGTATCAATTTTCTAATTTTCTAATGGATTTTCACTGTATTTACTGCCCATTTTAAGATGCTGATATATCCTCTAAACGAAGAATGAGACCATCATTAATGTTGCAAAATATCATCACCTCTTTTGTATGTTTTTACAATTTTAATACATTAAGCGGTTGTTAGACGAACAATGTAATAATATGACAAATCACATTGTAGGAAAGTTCTTTATTTTTAGTGCATTTCTATACTTTCAAGATATTAATCACTAATAATATTTTATGTTGATAACTGAGAGTACATATGATTCAATTTCATCCGTTCTTCACCTATGGATGTATAAGGAGTACATCCCTTTTTTATGTTTCCAAATATGTACAAGTATACATACATTTTGTTATATCAGTTATATCTACTCATATAATCCCCAATTAACCATAATAAGTGAATTTCTGTTCGATATTTTCTAAGCCATTTGCGGTTCGTTAATCGTTGTTGAATCGATACACTTGCGAAAGTGAACTTTACCTTTTCCAGTTTACTACACTTTTGCCTTAATAAATTCTCTTTTTGTTCGATACAAACTCACTTTCCACCGGCGAAACAACAGCTTTTCAATGTCTTGACTTGTTCAATTGCAAATCCAGACATTTATGGTTTCTCTTTCATTTTGCATTGTGTCTTTTCAACATGGAACATGCTCATCCGCTCCACTGCAAGACAATCTGTACTCCTTTCAAGATACAAAATTGCTTTAAATGGGCAAAACTTCAACTCTTGGGCAATGTTGATTCACTTGAGGCGTACAAACTTCGTACGCTTCACGTTTTCTGCTTACCGCCCGGTTAAGCGTTTTGATTTGTTAATTATAATCAGCGGTTGCTGCGGATTCTGTTGCGCGGCCACCATGTGCGCAACATTTGTAATGTAAAAGGGAAACGTGTAAGACGACATGTAACAATTCCAGTTGGATTTTTTTCTCTCCTCTCGAATGATATGTTTGACAGGATCACTTCGTACTACAATATTTCAATATAGGTCATTGCGAGGAACAAAAAATATATCTGCAACAACCGTTAAGTGATTTTTTATGTTATTGATTTTATGTTATTGGTGATGTCATGTCCAATTCGCTTTACTTTGTTGGAATAACAATTAATTTGGTCGAAAATTTTCAGTTGATTTCACAATTAAACTTGAGATTATATTGTACTTTTGTGAGATTAAATAAAGTTAAACTTACTAAATAACGAAAATGCATTGCACGAATATTGAAAAGTTCTGATATGACAAGTTAAGATTTTATAGATCTTACGCTATTCTATAAGATGTAAGATAACAATATTTAAACAAAATTAATTATATGTGTACGGATCGCCTTTTTTGCCTATAAATTTTAATAGCTGATACAACCGTTTTGTCAGAGCATATAATACGGAAACATTATGTGCTAATACACAACAGATAAAAATACGAGGGATCATACTTAATATCAGGGATTAACACATACGTATTAATGAGAATGAACCAAAAAAACAGTTAGTAAGAAGAGCTTCCTTAAAGGATTCAAAACAAATAGGGCCAATGCATTCATACATTCTCCAACGTGCGAACTATTTAAGAGTATCATAGATGACTTCATCATTGCTATAATGAATGGTTTATAGACAATCACGGAAATTGTGAGATCTTTAAGACTGCATTTCCCGGACAAAATTGGAAGAAAACGAGAGGTCTATCCAGTTTCAACGTCAGTTTCTCTCCTACTGATGTTCATTAATATCTATTGGTATACTTACTACACAATGCTGGCAAGCCTTATAGTTTTGCGACAAGCAGATTATGCAGGGGATGGCATAATAAACTGGAAGTGGAATCAATTATGTTGTATATTTCTATCTTTGGTATGTGATTGCCTTCTACCATGCCTTTTAGAGATTGTTCAGTATGTCTCATCATATCTCTTAAAACTAATCTGGATGAATTAATGGCTTAACAAAGATAAGTCATGAACTGACGAAAATTTACTTGTGCTCTCTTAACCTAAGCTTGCCATATACCAGGCTTTACAAGCCGTCACCTAATTAACATTTTTAAATTCTTAAAGGCAACATATATGTATAATATTTCTTAGAGCCGGGATATATTATACTAGAATATGAATATTTCATTTTTTTCCCAGCTTTTTAAAGATTTTGCCAATAATATCAATTGATTTTAAACACAGAAAATGCTGATCTACTTGTCTGGTAGTACCTCTTCCATTAATTTGCATATTATATACAACGTAACCAATCGGTAACCATATTGTACACTACTTCTTGCGTTACGTTGATATTTCAGCATATTCCTACTTTGATGTTCTTTGTAAAGTATTTTGTGTGGGTTCTTTATAAGTAATATTGAGACCGTTGACTTTTCTGCAGGACTTTAAACTACCATTCTTTTAAGCTGCATATGATGAAACTGTTAAAGTGGACTCTAGTTTATTTGGGTGTATATGGTTTTATAGTTCAGAATTCTTTCTTGGAACTGCATAAGCACCACATATCTTTGGTCTTTTAGAAAGATTATTCGGGTGCATGTATTTTAGCAGATTCACAGTTAATATTTTTTTAAATGTCAACATATTTTTTTTTAATTTAAGTGCTTAAGGTCTTGAATCAGTGCATTATTTTCAGTATTCATTATTACCAAAAAGTTGAAAATATTCTTAATTGATTTATACAAAAATTATATTATATTATTCTTATTTATTTTTTAGTAATATTTATATAATTTATTATTGTCTAATTATATTATCTATTATTATTGTTGTTTAGACAACAATAATAATTGGACAAGAGAAAAAATAATTGGAATCGTACAAGAGAAACATAATATTGTTTTGATATATATTAAAACGGCTGGTGAAAATGATATTAAATTTAATTATTAATTAATTAAATAAATAAATTATAATATATTTTCAAAAATATATAAAACATACCTCCTAAGTATGGAGTTTTATAATATGTATTAAGGACTAAGAGGACAAATATATTTGTTTTATATTGTTTTTGTTGCCCTATACTATTTTGGGTCGACTCTAATTATATGGTATCTGAACTTAACCTATTTCCTTTACTCTCTTGCATCGCATGTGACTTTTAATGTTATTATTTCTGGCTTTCGATAAATTAAATTGACATTTCTTTATATGTTTTTTCCACTAGATATTGTTTTTAGAAATAATACTAAATTAATTTAAAATAGTTATTAATTCATATTTTAGTTTTTTATAATTGATAAAAAGTCTGAAATGAAAAAAATAGAATTGTAAATCAAATTACCATCAATTGACAATTTGATGTCAATTGGATAACATATCTTGTAGAAACAATTTAAGTTTAAGTTTCAAAGATTTATTTTCAACATTTTTATTATTAATTATATGTACTTCCAATACTTCAACATTACATACATGAGAGATAAAAACTTTAAAAATTATTAAAAAAAAAACATTTACAAAATATTACGAAAAATTGACAAGTTCGAAAATTGTTTCTGACCAATGTAAGTTGATACCCAACAAGAAATTGAAGATTTCGATTTCTACTGAATGTTGACTAGAAGAAAAAGCCAAAAAAATTATGTCAGTTGTCGTTGTTTGTAATGATGCAAAATTGTTTGTATGAAGTTGATGTTGTTGGCTCAACATACTGTCTGTCTGTCTGTCCTAAGCTGTCAATAAATCATTTAAAACAATTTTTGCTACATATTCCTTATACATTTAAGCTTTATTCTGTATTTAAGTTTTTTTGTTTACTTGTGATTTAATTTGCCGAACATGGTTTTTCATTTAGACTTGCAAAACAGAAATGTGAACAATTGCACGATGTAAATGTTAACGATTTAACGAGCTTACAACGCATTTTGCAAGCAAAGACTAGTGATTCAGTAGACATTTTCGTCTGGGTGTCCTTTTATTGTGGCATTAATGCGGCGACGTTGCGGCATTGCTGCGGTATACATGTTTAGCTCAATGCCTGGTCAGCTTTAGCTCAAGCAGCATAAATGCATCATTGCAATGATTGGACGGTCTTATAGGTATGTGTGATTGCATTGTGAGCAGAGGTGATCTGTATCGGTTAGCATGAACCTTGGCTGCTGTGTACCGCTCAGAAAGTCTTCTTGCTTTATCGCCACTCAACTTGATTTAATCAATGACAATCTGTTGGGTTTTAATTTATTTTTATAAATTCAGTATTTTTTGAAGTAAAGTTTTTTTTTAATTGAAAATAGCTAAAAAGCCAACATTTCAGCACGTTTAGCAGTCAAGACGCGTTTTTCAATTTTTTATAACTTTTTCTTCTTTTTTTTATTATTTACTCTGCAGCTTATAAATCACTTCCTTACTAGATTTGTCTCATGTTTCATTTCGAAGGGTTGTGCTGGCTATCTTACCTCACCTACCTTATCCTTTGTGGATATATTGCGCCAATGCTTAATTGCAACAAATGTTGTCAATGTTGTTTAACAATGATTTTAATTAGCTTTACGTACGTACTACGTAGTTTCCAGACGTAAGCAGACATTTTTGCAGATAATAAAAAAGACAACATATATTCGTGATATGCAATACACAACAGATTCTTTGCGAATATATTCACTTTTTTGCAAAAGATTCCACTGGAAAATATAAGCGCAAGGATTCAACCATATTAACATATTTTAAATTTATTTTTATTTAGCCATGAAAGAAGATGCCTTGAACCTTACAATACATGCCCAAGTACTTGTACATCTTCGGAATAGTCAAAAGCCCTTAGCCATGTTCAGTCAAGTTATATGTTTCTTTGCATTGAAGTATTTCTCGTAACAACTTCTTATTTGCATATTCCACATATTTGTACAATAGATTTTTTTGTGGTATCATCTTTGACAATAAGAGTTCTTTGAAGATTTACAGCATCTAAAAGCTACTTAAGATTCAAGGTCGCTATTTTTTTTTAAACTACAAAAATTTTTATTCAATTTGACATAAAGTTAAATTAATGAAATATTTTTATTTAGCAAATATCTGTTCATTGAAGAATATACGACAAGTTTTATAAGTTTGAAATTTATTCTGTTATTGGAAAAAAGACAATTATCGAGTTATCTTCATGTGTAATATATACAATATACTAGATAGACAACGAAAAACAAATTAACAATCAACAATTACTTTTAGAAAACGAATATTCTTATTACAAACGTCAAAATAAATATTAAAATAAGATATAGATAAAATAATAATATTTTAAATATTTGACTCTTACATTAATTTTGCTGGTAAAATTTTTGAAATTGATTTTTGAAAGAATTTTCCCAAAACTGAAGAATTCAGAAGTCAATTTATTTATATATCATTATATCATGGAGGTAACATCCAGGCTATCCGAACTATTTAGTATTGCAATCGGCGACATATTTTTCTTCTCGATATATTCGATAAAGTTCCCTGGAAAAAAATTGATGATCTAATTTTTAATATATTGACAACCTATCTAATAATAATTCTAAAAACTAAAATCAGTGAATCTAAAAAGAGGAAGGAAAATAAAATTTTGCAAGAATAATAGTTTTCCTATTCATCAGACTAAACTAACGCAGATCACGCTCACGCTCTTGTAAGAATCTTGCTAACAGTGATTTTGAATATCAGATCCTCAAGTAGACCATGCAAAATCTCTATATGTTCTGCAGATTCTTTTGTATAAGCATATATGTTCAGTACAGGCGTTCTTATATATTTTCAAAAGAAAGCTACTTGAATTGAAACTATGTTCACTATTACGGTAACAATAATCAATATTCGATACAGTCACATAGTCAGTCTAAAGAGTTCAGTTCGTTTAAAAAGAATAGTTCAGTTCATTTAAAAAGAATTGTGTAAAAGTTTTTATCCTTCAACAAGATTTTTACTTTGGATAATTTAGAAATTAATGTAACAATTGCAATCAAATGCTTAATATGTCAGATTGGATTAGCAAAAAGGATTTCCTCAAAATCTAATTCAACTTAATCTGCGGAGTAGTTAGTCCTACATACACATATATACAGAAACATAATGGAAATGGTGGTTAAGTGTTCTTCATATACTTAAGCTTCTTACGGTAAATAGTTTTAAATGTACATTCACACGACATTTTTGTCCTCAGAGCTGCAGCCACGAAAATAAAATAGTGAGGTGAAACATACGAATAACGAAAAGTTGCTAAATTAATTTCTTCAATAATGCAAATGCTGTAGTACAAATTAACACAAGACAAAAAAACTTAAATTAATATAGTTTCTCTATCCATTCTGAGTAAGAAGGTTCTCAGAGCGTTTAATAACAACAAATATAAGAGTAACAAATTAAAAGGACTGAGGAGTTATATATATCCCTTAATGATTTGTGTTGAAATTCTTTATCATTCAATAGTTTTCAACACCTTCTTAGTTATATTGCACACAACTTGATTTAGCTAACTAATCCATCATAGTTATATGTAAGGCATAACAACTTATTCACATAAGAAATAATTGATTTTTATGTGAAGGTTATTCCAGTATATGAGTTCTTCAATAATTCCAATAATTCAACTCCAATATGAGTTCTTTTATTAAATTTTGTAAACTCATTAATTTATGTAATTAACTGAGTAAACTTTTTACTATCAATATAAAATCTTTTTCTTTTTTCAATTTTTCATGGCCCTTAAAAGTCTATCACTTAATTATTTTAAAGATATCGATTAAATTGGGAGACCTTAAAGATAAATCTGGTTTTTGACTCAATTAACAGTAAAGAATAACCTTGAAAAATTCGTGAAAGAATATGTTTTAAAATAATTCCTGCTTAAATTTAATCGCAACTTTATCAAGTACAACCTCTCCGCATGTTAGTTCTTCATTTTAAAAGTGCTTGAGTACTTGCGTAGGTTCATTAAATATTTAAATACTACTTTTGTGTATCCGTTAACTGCGCCTTTATATTATTTTTAGCATAATTATATGACTTGCTTATTTCCTCTTTAAAGGCTGTATTTAAAGGTTATTTTTAAAATTTATGGTTAAGCTATACAAAACAAATTATTTGTTTTGCCAAAGGTTTACACAGTGTGATCCTTTAGAGCCTTTAATAAAAACGAAGCAAAAATCCATTCAACTTAAGTTCAAGTTTAACAAAACAAAAGACGTAAGACACAAACTTGGTGCTTAAATTAATGCGTGCCTTGATGATGAGTAAAAAATTTTTAATATTAAAATTTTGAATGTAAAATAATTTTTATTATCCATACAAAAGAAAAGAAACAAAATAATAAAATAAAATACTTAATTAAATAATTATTTAATATTTGTGTAAGAAATTAATTTTTGAAATTTACACGTGCGACAGATAAATTATGCACACTTTTTTGGTGCTGACATATTGAGGTTAATATGACAAACAAATCGAAATTATTTGCAAAAAAAAATTTTTTTTTAAAAATGTAACTAACAAATGAAAACCGAACACAATAAATATCTTAAATTCCAGACTTCAAATTTTACAGACTTAAAAAGCTTGCGGGTATGAGTAAAGTTTATAATTGTTCAAAATTTAACACTTCATTGTATGAGTTTAATAACTCAATCCAAGCATTTGAGAAAAAAGCGATGTCAAAGAGACACTCGAAGTTTATAGCAAAAATGAAGATACAAAACAAAACAAATAATGGTTTTCATATGCGAAAACTATTATTTTTGAGGCAATTTCGTGATATGCTCCTTTGTAAACACTTAATTATAAATGAAAGTGTTGCAAATTATCAAACCATTAGCGTCAGTGACATTATAAAGCAGATAATGGCAAAAAAATCATATGATTTAGATACATATTTTCAGACATTGAATGAAGTCGGCAGAAATAGAAACAATTTGTTGAGATTGAAGTCCATAGATAAAAGTTGAAAATAAAATATTAATTATGAAGATATAAAAATTTCTACTAGTGTTTTAAATTCAATACAGAAAAAGCTTCAATTGTGTCATATTTTTTAAATGAGAAGAGATTGTGCAAAATGTGCTATTCTACTGAAAGTAATTTTTCTCTATTACATTTTTGCAGAAATCTCTATTACCACTCACCGAATTTGCTTTCTATTCACCAAAACGTTCCACAAGCATTTGCAATTATTTTTTAATTTTAGTAATTATTTATTAATCAATTAAATTAAATTGTTAAATAATTGTTCGTCGATACTTAAAACTTTAACAATTTATTTAATTAACTAAAAAATTTTGAAAGTAAGCCCAGACCAGACCAGGGTTAATGTTGCTGTAATGATGATATCGCATTTAGATTTATATTTTGTGGTTTCATTTGCGTTCATCGCATTCCACTTAAGTTTTAATTAATCGCTAAATATTACCGCAAATTTTACAATATTTGTCAAAAAAAAATAATTTGTTGAACAGACTTAAAAACACTTCATTAAGTACTTTGCTTTGAGATTTGATATTGAAATAAGAGTTGGTCTCTTTGTAATATTAATGTAAAGGCAAATCTTGCGGTTAAGTGTGCAATTAAATTTGATATTTTCATATTAATAATTCAATTAGTGAATAATGAGTCTATAACTGATGCTGTACACTTTTAATTATAATTTAATAATTGTAGTAAATTTTATACGAAACTATTTAAGTGCTTTTCTAATTTTAATGAATCGTATGCCTAAGTGGTTTTTGTTTACAAACAATAATAATACCATAATTAATTAATTTTTATTATTATTTAATTATTTTAAGTATTGGTTATGGTATAATTAATTATTTTAAATTTATTCGTAACATACCATGGTTACCATAACTATTTTGTATTCAAATATAACTTTAAAATCTTTAAAATTATTTTACTTCATGGTAATTCCACAGATAAGGACATTAGAAGTAATTTGTTAAATATATTTATTACGAAATATTGTTCAATTAATCATGGTTATTTTTTATATTAAACTCGTCTACTCGTAAATGATTTTTCTGTTTTATAAAAATACATATAAACACTATGTATGCCTTAATAATAAAAAAAAAGGTAACTTCTTTACCACACCGGAAATGAGCTAATTGATTTCATCATATCAGTGAAGTAAATACCAGTAAACACCTTTTAAGTAAAGTAATCATTTAATTAACTTCCTTGTATATGACTCATCCTTATCGTAATAGAAATTACGATTTTGATAAATTCCACTAAATCCTTGACAATGAAATGCCTACAAAACCTCTATCGATAAAGTTTTATCGTTAAGGATTTAAGAATTTATGTTGAATTATGAAAGCTATAAGAACCCTTTGTTGTTTTTATTTAAGTACTTTTATATTTACTTATACATTTTATGTGATTGAAGGAGTCCTGTAAATACACCAGTATGAGTGCATAAGATTATAGAAACAATCCTATAGAAACAATAAATATGAGTAAAGGTTAGGTTAGGTTGAAGAAGCACCCTTGTTTATCACAGCTCACTTCAACACAAATAATGACATGGTGTGATAGAACAGATGAGATACAGTTCTTAAGACAGACCTTAAAGGTAGTTGACTCAAATATTTAGCAACTTCCCCATTTAAGTAGAAAAAATTAATGTGACAATTTTATGAACTTTGCTATGTTTCTAATTTAAAAAGGTACCAGGTCAGTTAGAACCAGATAGGAGCCCCAAAAAGTTCGAATAAAATTTGATTATAAATCCTAGTCAATGATGAATACTGACATATAAATTGAAGTACAGTTTCCTCCTCATCCGTTAAAACACGCGCGCTTTAAATGTTGTTAGAAAGTAAATCAAATATACCTTCCTAATACACATTAACCAGGCAGCATGTATTTAGTAAGACTGATTTGGTTCCGTAGTAGTCGGAAGAAGCTGCTTAAAATGAATTGTCTTCAATTTGCACCATGAGTATAAGGATCAGTATATAAAATTACTTATAGTATATAACGCATTTACTAACGTCTAAGTGCATATTTAAGCGTTTGAATAAGATTTTCAAGAAATATAAACAAATTTTTCATCAAATACAAAAGTTCTCCACTTATTCCTCAATGTACATCCTGCCAATCTTTCAACCACACAAAAAACTTCTGCTCAAAAGTCCCACGCTGCGTTAAATGCACAGGCTTGCATAGCACGAGTGACTGCCCCAAACCTGCTGAAGAAATACCGAAATGCTGCAATTGTGGTGAATCTCACACAGCTAACTACCGAGGATGTATAGTTGCCAAGCAACTCCAAAAAATTAGGGATACACAAAGAAAACGAAATCCTCAATTTACTAGTAATGTAGATGCTGCGGATACAGCAATGCATACGCAAAAAAGTAATCAAACTTTCGCTCAAGTTCTGAAAAGTGGTTCTACCGAGTTACCATCGACTCAAGACACTAATAGCTTACTATTAAAAATCCTGGACAAACTTAATGCTCAGGAAACTTTTAATAAGCAACTTGAGAGCCGCCTTCAACTCCTTGAAAAGAGTACAAAAATCCAACATGTCTAAACTTACCAAGATTATGCTTTGGAACGCCAACGGGTTGTTTCAACACAAAAATGAACTAGAAGTGGTCCTCAAAACTGAGAACATAGATATATGCCTTATCGCAGAAACCCACCTCACGAACCAATCATATTTCAATATAAATGGTTATGATGTGTACCACGCAACTCATCCAAACAACTGTGCCCGTGGAGGCAGTGCTGTCATAATCAAAACGAATATTAAACATTATGAATACTGCAAGCTGTCATCTGATGAATTCCAAATGGTAGCAGTTAATGTGGAATTCCAGTACCAAGTCTTGAATGTTGCTGCATTGTACAGTCCACCAAGACACTCTGTCAAGTCCTCACAATATGAAATACTCTTTAAACACTTAGGCGAAAAATTCATCATCGGAGGAGACTTTAACGCAAAAAACACACATTGGGGTTCACGCCTCACAACAACCAAAGGAAGAGAACTTCTGAAAGCAGCGAACAGTATGCATTGTGACTTTTTAACTAGTGGAACGCCAACATACTGGCCCACTGATTCGTCCAAGATTCCTGATCTTATTGATTTCTTCATTACACGTAAAATTGCACCCACATATGCCCAAGTGAATACTATGTACGACCTCAATTCAGATCATTCTCCGGTTATTCTAGTTTTGGGACAACAAATGACCAAAAAACTTCCGTCACCCTACCTAACTAACAAATATACTGACTGGAGTTATTTTAAAGACATACTCGAGGCCGAAAATTATCTTCACAGTGTACTTGAAACTGTCGATGAAATTGAACTAGAAACCCTCAAAATCACGCAGACAATACAACGTGCAGCATGGAGTTGCACCCCATCCATTCAACGACATAATCACGCTATCAACTTTCCTAATGAAATCGTATCAACTCTTCGGACGAAACGTTTTCTGCGTCGTAAATGGCAGCAATCACGATCTCCAACAGATAAAGCGGCACTAAACCGTATAACACAAAAGCTACGACGGAGAATTAAGCTTTTCAAAAATAGCTCGTTTAATAATTACCTTTCTCAGCTTTCAGATAAAAAAACGTCAGATTACTCTCTTTGGAAATGTACAAATAAATTAAAAAGACCCATCAGCCACATCCCAGCTGTACGAGCTAACAACAGTAAATGGGCCCGAAGTGACTTAGACAAGGCAAACGTTTTTGCTGAATATCTTGAGGAATCATTTACGCCTAACTGCGGTCAAGATGACGAAACTTATGACGAAACAGACAATCGTTTGATTTTAGAACCTGAGGTTCAGATCCGTCCTGTTACTCCAATAGAGCTAGAACAGGAAATTCAAAAGCTGAAAAATAAAAAATCGCCAGGTTTTGACCTCATCACCGCCGAGGTGTTAAAAAAGGTTCCTAATAACATAGTTCTAAGGCTTACTAATTTATTCAATTCGTGCATTCTATTAAAGTACATTCCGAGTCTTTGGAAAGTAGCCGATGTTATAATGATTCTCAAATCCGGGAAGCCAGCGCCTGAGGTCTCATCGTATAGACCAATTTCGCTTCTACCAGTATTATCAAAACTGCTCGAAAAAATTATTGTTAAACGTCTTAACAAACTTATTGAGGACAGAAAATTGATCCCAGACCATCAATTCGGATTTAGAAATAAACATTCTACAATCGATCAAATTCACCGAATTACCAATGTAATTGAACAAGCCTTGGAAGGAAATAAAGTTTGCTCTGCTGTTTTTCTTGATGTAGCCAAAGCATTTGACAAAGTATGGCACAATGGTCTTATGTTAAAGCTGCGAAGCACGCTCCCTAAACAATATTGCGATCTCTTGGAATCCTATTTGACTGACAGATTCTTCCGAATCAAACAAAATGACATTACATCTGAGCTGAAAACAATCAAAGCTGGGGTGCCGCAAGGTAGTATTCTTGGCCCAACTCTCTATTTAATATTCATAGCCGATCTCCCTTCTGCGCTGGATGTTTGTACTGCTACCTTTGCAGATGACACAGCTCTTCTGAGTATTGGTTCAGACGTTGATGATTCAACTAACACACTTCAGGCTACGATTTCTG
>NC_051847.1:175303105-175325777 GCF_002237135.1 Teleopsis dalmanni
TCTTGAATATAATTACATGTTTTTGTACCATATATAGAATTGTTTAATTGCATTTTATACTATATACAAACTATATATAACTAGTTAAAATAAATTAGGATACGTATATACCGAAAATAATGATTATAATGAATTGTTTATTTCAAACGTAAATGTGATATTAAAACATAATTAATCCAAAAATTGCTCAAATAGAGCTAATGTTAAAATTAGAATGTTTTACACGTACGTGTAGGAAGTAACCGAATTAATACGTATGGAGTAGAATTGCTCTGATTGCCGGAAGATGGAGGTGCTTGATTCCAAATCATATTTCATTTGACATTATTTTGGAAATGGTTTCTGTAAACCAATTTTAACCATTTTTATGGGTTACGTTTTTCAAAGAAATATTTGTATAAATAATAATTGTTTGAAATGAAGTATGTTTTCTTTAATCAAATAAATTGATCGTCCTGAAAAGGACGGTTGTTGTTCGAAAATTTCGAAAGAAATAGTGTTGTAAGATATAGTTTAAGCCTTCTTTTCTGTTTTCTTAGGCAAAAGGACAGCTTGGATGTTTGGTAATACACCACCTTGTGCGATTGTGACACCAGACAACAATTTGTTTAATTCTTCATCATTACGGATGGCCAATTGTAAATGACGGGGTATGATTCTTGTCTTCTTATTATCGCGTGCTGCATTGCCAGCCAATTCAAGAACTTCAGCTGCCAAATATTCCATAACAGCAGCTAAGTAGACGGGAGCGCCGGCACCAACGCGTTCAGCATAATTGCCTTTTCGCAGCAATCGATGAATACGACCAACTGGAAATTGTAATCCAGCACGATTTGAGCGAGACTTTGCCTTGCCCTTAACTTTACCTCCTTTACCACGACCAGACATGTTTCAATAGTATTTGATTGTTAAGTTGATCTACGTGATCTGAGTTGAAAACAGGCAAACACCAAGAATTTATACCTTTTTCATCCCCTAATGTAAAGAGAGAATTTCTTGAAATTTTTGTTTTAAAAATACTTAAATTCTGAGTGAGGGTAGTTCAAATTTGAAAATTCATAAAATTGAAAATTTGAAATTTCACATTTGAAATCATGCCACCAAAAACTAGCGGAAAAGCGGTCAAGAAGGACGGAAAGGCTCAGAAGAATATAACTAAGAACGATAAGAAGAAGAAGCGCAGGAGGAAGGAAAGTTATGCTATTTACATTTATAAAGTATTGAAGCAAGTTCATCCTGATACTGGTATTTCATCCAAGGCTATGAGCATCATGAACAGCTTTGTGAATGATATATTCGAGCGCATTGCTGCTGAAGCTTCACGTTTGGCCCACTATAACAAACGATCCACAATTACTAGTCGGGAAATTCAGACTGCAGTTCGCCTTTTACTTCCTGGAGAATTGGCTAAGCACGCAGTTAGTGAAGGTACTAAAGCCGTCACTAAGTATACCAGTTCCAAGTAAATTTTTTTGTATTGAACAATCAACATTAACTCCAACGGTCCTTTTCAGGGCCACAAAAATATTTAATTAAAGTCGATAATTAATTTTAAAATTATTAACATAGACTTCACAAATGAGTGAACACCCCAGAAATGAGTAAAATAATGTTGCTGAGCTAATAGTATTATCACTCAGTATACCAGTTCCAAGTAAATTTATTTGTATTGAACAATCAACATTCAGGACCACAAAAGTATTTAATTATAGTCGATAAGTGATCTTAAGATTATTAACATATATATTAATAAATAGGTGAAGTTTCCAATGAATAAAATAATACTGATTTTCGAACATTATTGTATTTTATAATTCTTTAAATAGAGACTTTTAATATAATCCAAGTTTTATTGGCATACAAAATTTTCTTGAACAATAGAGGTGGAAACCTCTATTCTATTCCACAATAACTACAATAACTATCGACATTGTGGTATTTTAATAATTGGTATGGTATTAATTATAAAATTATAATTAAACAATTTTGGTATTAGGCTGTGTTTTACTGCAAATATTTTAAAAGTTGGTTAGACATCCATCAGAAAGATTGTCTTCTAAATTTATTTTATTGTATTTAATGCTTTAAGGATTCAGTTTATATCCCGTTTAGCAAATATGTAGAAAAGTGTGTGTTTCGACCTAGAGTGTAATTATGAGAATTTTGTTTAATGTCGCCTGAATGTCAAATACACCTAAAATCAAATAAATTTTTTATGTTTTGTTTATAAAGATTATTCTGATATTAAAAGGTATAAAATTTTCCTTTTATAATAAGAATTCGTCTTTTTATCATACGGGTGAAGGCGTATTATGTTCAATGGAATCATCAGTACTACACTACATTCATTTTACTGGTAATGATGTATATAATTTCAGATATTTGAGAATTAAAAAAAACTTTGCACTATCTTGTTATAATGATTCACTGTTTTACAATATTAAACTATTCGCACGAAATATTATTAAATATGAGTATAACGAATGATATTGAGATCAAAAAATAAAATTAATCAAAAATTTTTGAACAACAATAATGTTATTGTTGGTTTGGCATCGCATAACAAGACTAACGTTAAAATAATTACCTACTAAGTAATAATGAAACCTACTCCAATACAAGAATATACAATACCAAATATTAATTTCTACGAATATATATAGATTTTAGTACGTGTATGATGACATGTATATACTCTGGTAAGGATATTAGAAGTATAATGTGTATCTGAAACAAAAATATCTCAGGGTTTTGGCGCGTAAATCTAACAATGATGATATGAGTTAAAATGACAGTCTCAGTAGTTTTACACATCACAATTTGTTTCAAGCTTTTTAGTATCACTCAATTATCAGTACACTAAAGAAGTCTTTAAAATTCAATCCAATGTTTATAAGACTATTAAAAAATTGCTAAGAAGGTGATTGCTTTTATATACCATATAAAAAATTTTACTATATATTCAAAAAATTATATTAAGTAATTAAAGTAAAATTATTAAGATAGGCCCTTATTATGAAAACACATATAAATAATAAATTGTTTGATTTTATTTTCTCTTTAAATTTGTTTCTCGACCTGTATATATTTTATAATGATGTTTTGTTTATTTTTTAGCTGGCTTTAGGTCACTTTTTTCTCCAATAAAAATTAAAAAATCCATTCTATATTTTGAGTCTCTTTGAAAGCCATCATCAGGATTATGTTTTAATAAAAATAAAAACTAATAATGTCACATTCCATTAATCTAATTGTCAAATTACTTATTTTATTGTCCATACTACAGTGCATCAAAGGTTTCTTTAATTTTTATTGGAAAAACAAAGTGACCTATAGCCAGCTAAAAAATAACCAAAAAATCATTTTAAATGAATATATTTTTAAAAAATGAAAAATTATAATATTAATATACATTTATTACTACAAAGCCAGTCATATGACATATCTTCCCCATTTTTTTTTCAACCGATAGATTTATTGATTTTGCTTTAAAACATGTTAAAGTATTTTGTTTGAAATCAAACATTTCAGCAACATAAGCCAAATGAATAATTTATCTCTTAATGTTCACATATTGGGGTCCTGAAAAGGACCATTAAGCAATATAGTATTAACAGTATTGCATTTTTAAACTAATATTATTTATTTAACCTCCGAAACCGTAGAGAGTGCGACCTTGTCTCTTCAAAGCATATACAACATCCATGGCTGTAACAGTCTTCCTTTTGGCATGTTCTGTATATGTAACTGCATCACGGATCACATTTTCCAGAAATACCTTTAATACACCACGAGTTTCTTCGTAAATCAAACCAGAAATACGCTTAACTCCACCACGGCGAGCCAAACGTCTAATAGCTGGTTTCGTGATACCTTGGATGTTATCACGAAGAACTTTGCGATGACGCTTAGCACCACCTTTTCCCAAACCTTTACCACCTTTACCACGACCAGTCATTTTGAGTTTATAATTTTAGTGAAGATAAAACTTGTCTCTTGAAACTTAAACTGTAAATGAATTATAGTCAGAATACGCACAGTATTTATAGAAAAAATAAACAATACGAAATATCTTATCACTGCAGGAAAGAACAAGGATAGAAAAGTCATTGTAGGTAGAAAAACTAGTATAAAATTTGCGCGGGATAATGCTTGGAAAAGATGTCCCTAAAAATTAAAAGGAATTGTAGGTAGAATCTTAAAGAAAAAAATTACTGAGAAGGATACTTCAGTTGTTAGTAATTAGAATTAGCAACATAAAGTATATGAGGGATGACTATTAAATTTCTGAACATCTGCGTATGGTATGAAATTCATGCTAACGTTTTTCCCATTAATTAACGAATTGCATTTAATTTATTTCCCTTCTTTACTTTCTATTTAAAAAGGAAGTGACATATGTTTCATGAAATAAGGTCAATTAAATTCACTGGAAGAAAATGCAGTTTTATGAAAAATTGTACCTTCAAGATTTTCTTTATACTTTAATTACTTTAATAAGTCACACTTTTAATTACTTTTAGAATCTTTGGGAATTTCTGTATGATTCTTCGTACTAATTAACGATTGAGGCTATTTCAGAGATATTATATTCAAAATATATAAAACTGATTCTATAAAACTTATGACTTGTCAACTTATGATGCAAATGATAGTAAAATTTTGTGAACAAAATAAAAATGAAATATTTTTCTTCAAGGACTAACCATTTATACTCCACGATAAATTTTTAACATCGCATTTGGGTGCTACAATATTTATAATTTTAAGAAACTATTAAGGCTTTAGGAAAACCTAAGTTGAATCTGTTTTTATATTGTTTAATGTCTTCTGAACCATATCGAGTTGTATTAAAGCCTAACTAATATTTCTTATTCTGCTTTACCCTTATATTTGAATTTAGCGCTTTATCGGAAATCTGAAAAAATATCACAGACATTTTTAGGTTTAGTGTGATACTTTTTTGAGTCTTGAAAATTGCTTATATATTCTTAAATTTGAATATATCAAAAATATGTATCTTACATTTTAAAATTAAAGATATAAACTGAGGAGATTCATAAAATTGATCATATTTAGTCCTAAGTAGTTTAAAAAGAAAGGTTGTTATATTTGATGTAATATCTTTTAAAAAAATCTAAAGTTTTTATATATTTTAAATTTGCTTTTTAGGATTTATATAGGATTGTCCTTAGTAGTTATTGAGTAGAAAACATGCATATGATTCCTCAGAAGTGGGTTAGAAAACTCATTCGGGAAAAACGGTGCTACTCACAAAGTTTGAAGGTGATTTTTTAGACAAATTTTTTGCTAACAAAAATCCCTTATGGATATAGATTCTGAATACCATCTTAACACTAATTTGTTAAGTAAATCATCTGCATTTCAATGAATAAATAGTGTAAAATATAAAAAAAAATCCATGTTATTTTAAGATGTTTGTAAAAGCACCTTACTATTTATGAAGCATAAAATTAAATAATAATATTAGCTGAAATTTCTGAAATTTTTTTGTTTGACTTAAGTTTCTCCCTCGAATTGAAAGATATTGTATGTATGACTGTGCTTTTTGCGGCCATTATCTGTAATTGTTCAAACGAACTGCATTGAAATTTCAAAACACTTTCACTGCAACCTTGGAGTACCTTCACCTTCACTAGTTATGCCATTGTTTAGTTCACTATATATATTTTCCCCTTGCCCATTACACATGCACCTGCAACAATACACATATCGTACGTAAATGTTGTTAGTGCACTTGATTGCCGACCATCGGCCAGTTGCAATTCTTGCACCGAACAATTTACTGCCCATAAATACGCGAAAAAAATTCTCATATTACGACTGGGCAAGGTCCATGTGCTTACCGTACTCTGTCTGATAGCCATCTGAGTAATGCTAACAATATGAATGAGGGCTTTCCATTGTTAGCTCATATGCAGAATTGCTCGCCTCTTGGTGTCTACATGGGAAACGTAATTTCAGCGATAAATCTTGCTTTCCGACTGGGATAAGGATGCGACTTCAGCTATAAACTTTCGTATTAAGATTAAAATTTATAATGCAATTGACATAAATCGTATGAAAGCAAAAGAATTTCATTTGTTGTATTTAAATTTGTTTTTTGTGATTCCTTCAGATTGTTTTTGTTGTTGTTTTTTCTGTTCTTTTTCATAACAAACAAAAATTAGAGCCTAACAAATCTAAGCTTTAGCTGTCGTCGCAGCTAAAGAGAACAGAACAGTCAAACCTTGAGGCGAGCATATAAATTTTCTAAAGTTGACAAGCGACAAATGATGCGCTAAATTAAACGAGTCAAAGTGATCCTTTGCGGTCCTTTAATCTGCGCATCCATACACTCTGAATTGCGAACTCTTTAATAAATGTTCTGCTTTAATATTATGTTTTTCTGTTTTCTTTAGACTCCTTAATCAGTTTAGTCCTTCTTTTTCTAAGTAATTTATTGCCTGCTAATATTTTATCGCATTTGTGTGAGGTCGTTGGCTGATTTTTATCTCTGCACGGTTTGCAGATTGTACCCCTTAATATCCATGACCACTTTTTCAATTAAGAACATTTTTTATTTTTAATTACAGAATCAAACTTTAAGTTTTTTTAATGAGTAACATGTTTATAAATCACAGTAAAGTGAGATGAAATGGATTTCTTATATATTACCATTTACTTGAAGTCTGCAACGTTAGGTAAGTTAAAATTTTATTAGTTTTAAAGTTATCGCATTTTGCTTTTAACATCTATATAATATTTCATTTGTTACATAAAAAAATATAAATTAGAATTAAATAATAACATTATAATAAATTAGCAAGTAATCGGCTTAATTGTATTCTAACTTTACAACCACAACTTAGAATAAGTATAATTTATTGAATGAAAAGCTTTTGGAAACATTAGTGATATGATTTAAATACATATCACAGATTTCTCACTATATTATAAAATATAAACTATTAGTTTCCGTTTTACTGCTCCGTTATTGGGTATATCGTAACTAACTAAGTAACTAGTTATAGTAGAAAATGGACTTAAGAAATATTAACGAATACGATCAACAAGGCACCGTTCTCTCCTGACATGGTTCCAAGCAACTATTTGTTCTTTAAGCAAAAATTTTCATTTAGAGAAAGCTGGTAAGAGTTGATTGTAGTCGAAAGAAAATGAATTGGAAAATTTTATGACTCTTCCTAAAACAGCTTACAAACAATATATGGAGGATTGGGTTAGTTAAGCACTGGAATAGTAAAACTCCACTGAACCTGTTTCGAAGGCGATAAAAGATACTATGATTGTTTGATAAATTTATTTGTATTTTATTCAGTAATTTGGGATGATTTGTATGCTATAAAATACTTACGTTGGGTATGAGAGATAAGAAATATTCAGGAAAAATGTAAATAAAACGAAACAGAAAACAAATGACGGACAGTCTCTAAGCTGTCTCTACCAAAATGGTAAATATATTAAACGAATCTGCACTTTAAAAAAAATGGTTTCTAAGTAATTTGGTTTGCTTAGAAATGGTTGTATAAACCTTCAAGATCTTCACAAAATTATAAGACATAGTCAATACTATAATGGAAAATTTTGATCAACTTTAAGACCTCCCACTAAATAGTATTTTAAGTCCTGCCAAAAGTTCCAGGTGGTTTTAACTACTGAGTTTTTTCCATTATACGGTATCACAATGGGTCGATAGGCCTAAATGGACCCTAAATGCTATAACCTAACCTAACTTATCCTTGGTAGATTGTCGATTAACTGATACAGATTTGGCAGAACGTCCAGGCATTTTATTTAACACAATGAGTATTACTTAAATTGAAGAAGTATTGTCGTATCTTTTGCGAAAACCTACAAACAAAGTCCAGTGGTAACGTACCGTATGAACTTGGTAGCGACTTTACTTCATCGATACGTGATGTCACACTTCAGAGATATTTCTTGCTCAACAAAAACAAAAGAAGACATGGTGTATGATTCATGGAACCACATATCGTCTTCAGCTTCACGTCAAAAAAATCAGCATTCATGTCTCTAGAGCGATTAAAATGGAAGATTTGTGGTTTGGCTTATACTGTAGCTGTTTTTAAAAAAGTTCGAGCCTATAACAATTGCTGGACTAATTGGTACACCATACCGCGAGTTTTTGTGGATACAATGGTCTTTTGAACACTATGCTAATGGATTTTCACTGTATTTACTGCCCATTTTAAGATGCTGATATATCCTCTAAACGAAGAATGAGGCCATCATTAATGAAAACTCGTTGCAAAATATCATCACCTCTTTTGTATGTTTTTACAATTTTAATACATTCAGCGGTTGTTAGACGAACAATGTAATAATATGACAAATCACATTGTAGGAAAGTTCTTTATTTTTAGTACTTTTCTATACTTTCAAGATATTAATCACTTATAATATTTTATGTTTATAACTGAGAGTATATTAAATTAGTGTAGAATGTAAATGATTTCATTTCATTCGTTCTTCACCTATGGATGTATTCATCCCTTTTTTGTACAAGTACACATACATTTCGTTATATCAGTTATATCTACTCATATAATCCCCAATTAACCATAATAAGTGAATTTCTGTTCGATATTTTCTAAGCCATTTGTGGTTCGTTAATCGTTGTTGAATCGATACACTTGCGAAAGTGAACTTTACCTTTTCCAGTTTACTACACTTTTGCCTTAATAAATTCTCTTTTTGTTGGATACAAACTCACTTTCCACCGGCGAAACAACAGCTTTTCAATGTCTTGACTTGTTCAATTGCAAATCCAGACATTTATGGTTTCTCTTTCATTTTGCATTGTGTCTTTTCAACATGGAACATGCTCATCCGCTCCACTGCAAGACAATCTGTACTCCTTTCAAGATACAAAATTGCTTTAAATGGGCAAAACTTCAACTCTTGGGCAATGTTGATTCACTTGAGGCGTGCAAACTTCGTACGCTTCACGTTTTCTGCTTACCGCCCGGTTAAGCGTTTTGATTTGTTAATTATAATCAGCGGTTGCTGCGGATTCTGTTGCGCGGCCACCATGTGCGCAACATTTGTAATGTAAAAGGGAAACGTGTAAGACGACATGTAACAATTCCAGTTGGATTTTTTTCTCTCCTCTCGAATGATAAGTTTGACAGGATCACTTCGTACTACAATATTTCAATATAGGTCATTGCGAGGAACAAAAAATATATCTGCAACAACCGTTAAGTGATTTTTTATGTTATTGATTTTATGTTATTGGTGATGTCATGTCCAATTCGCTTTACTTTGTTGGAATAACAATTAATTTGGTCGAAAATTTTCAGTTGATTTCACAATTAAACTTGAGATTATATTGTACTTTTGTGAGATTAAATAAAGTTAAACTTACTAAATAACGAAAATGCATTGCACGAATATTGAAAAGTTCTGATATGACAAGTTAAGATTTTATAGATCTTACGCTATTCTATAAGATGTAATATAACAATATTTAAACAAAATTAATTATTACATGTGTACGGATCGCCTTTTTTGCCTATAAATTTTAATAGCTGATTAAACCGTTTTGTCAGAGCATATAATACGCAAACATTATGTGTTAATACACAACAGATAAAAATACGAGGGATCATACTTAATATCAGGGATTAACACATACATATTAATGAGAATGAACCAAAAAAACAGTTAGTAAGAAGAGCTTCCTTAAAGGATTCAAAACAAACAGGGCCAATGCATTCATACATTCTCCAACGTGCAAACTATTTAAGTGTATCATGATGACTTCATCATTGCTATAACGAATGGTTTATAAACAATCACGGAAATTGTGAGATCTTTAAGACTGCATTTCCCGGACAAAATTGGAAGAAAACGAGAGATCTATCCAGTTTCAATGTCAGTTTCTCTCCTACTGATATTCATTAATATCTATTGGTATACTTACTATACAATGCTGACAAGCCTTGTAGTCTTGCGATAAGCAGATCATGCAGGGGTTGGCATAATAAACTGGAAGTGGAATCAATTATGTTGTATATCTCTATCTGTGATAATCTACCATGCAACTTTGTTGCCTAAATGGCATGTGATTGCCTTCTACCATGCCTTTTAGAGATTTTTCAGTATGTCTCATCATATCTCTTAAAACTAATCTGGATGAATTAATGGCTTAACAAAAATAAGTCATGAACTGACGAAAATTTACTTGTGCTCTCTTAACCTAAGCTTGCCATATACCAGGCTTTACAAGCCGTCACCTAATTAACATTTTTAAATTCTTAAAGGCAACATATATGTATAATATTTCTTAGAGCTGGGATATATTATACTAGAATATGAATTTTTCATTTTTTTCCCAGCTTTTTAAAGATTTTGCCAATAATATCAATTGATTTTAAACACAGAAAATGCTGATCTACTTGTCTGGTAGTACCTCTTCCATTAATTTGCATATTATATACAACGTAACCAATCGGTAACCATATCGTACACTACTTCTTGCGTTACGTTGATATTTCAGCATATTCCTACTTTGATGTTCTTTGTAAAGTATTTTGTGTGGGTTCTTTATAAGTAATATTGGGACCGTTAACTTTTCTGCAGGACTTTCAACTCCATTCTTTTAAGCTGCATATGATGAAACTGTTAAAGTAGACTCTAGTTTATTTGGGTGTATATGGTTTTATAGTTCAGAATTTTTTCTTGGAACTGCATAAGCACCACATATCTTTGGTCTTTTAGAAAGATTATTCGGGTGCATGTATTTTAGCAGATTCACAGTTAATATTTTTTTAAATGTCAACATATTTTTTTTTAATTTAAGTGCTTAAGGTCTTGAATCAGTTGAATTATTGAAAATTTTCAGTATTCATTATTACCAAAAAGTTGAAAATATTCTTAATTGATTTATACAAAAATTATATTATATTATTCTTATTTATTTTTTAGTAATATTTATATAATTTATTATTGTCGAATTATATTATCTATGATTTTTGTTGTTTAGACAACAATAATAATTGGACGAGAGATTAAAATAATTAGAATCGTACAAGAGAAACATAATATTGTTTTGGTATATATTAAAACGGCTGGTGAAAATGATATTAAATTTAATTATTAATTAATTAAATAAATAAATTATAACATATTTTCAAAAATATATAAAACACACCTCCTAAGTATGGAGTTTTATAATATGTATTAAGGACTAAGAGGACATATATATTTGTTTTATATTGTTTTTGTTGCCGTATCCTATTTTGGGTCGACTCTCATTATATGGTATCTGAACTTAACCTATTTCCTTTACTCTCTTGCATCGCATGTGACTTTTAATGTTATTATTTCTGGCTTTTGATAAATTAAATTGACATTTCTTTATATGTTTTTTCCACTAGATACTGTTTTTAGAAATAATACTAAATTAATTTAAAATAGTTATTAATTCATATTTTAGTTTTTTATAATTGATAAAAAGTCTGAAATGAAGAAAATAGAATTGTAAATCAAATTACCAAAAAATATCATCTGAGATACAATTTGATGTCAATTGGATAACATATCTTGTATTAATTATATGTACTTCCAATACTTCAACATTAAATACATGAGAGATAAAAACTTTAAAAATTATTAAAAAAAAAACATTTACAAAATATTACGAAAAATTGACAAGTTCGAAAATTGTTTCTGACCAATGTAAGTTGATACCCAACAAGAAATTGAAGATTTCGATTTCTACTGAATGTTGACTAGAAGAAAAAGCCAAAAAAATTATGTCAGTTGTCGTTGTTTGTAATGATGCAAAATTGTTTGTATGAAGTTGATGTTGTTGGCTCAACATACTGTCTGTCTGTCTGTCCTACGTTGTCAATAAATCATTTAAAACAATTTTTGCTACATATTCCTTATACATTTAAGCTTTATTCTGTATTTAAGTTTTTTTGTTTACTTGTGATTTAATTTGCCGAACATGGTTTTTCATTTAGACTTGCAAAACAGAAATGTGAACAATTGCACGATGTAAATGTTAACGATTTAACGAGCTTACAACGCATTTTGCAAGCAAAGACTAGTGATTCAGTAGACATTTTCGTCTGGGTGTCCTTTTATTGTGGCATTAATGTGGCGACGTTGCGGCATTGCTGCGGCATACATGTTTAGCTCAATGCCTGGTCAGCTTTAGCTCAAGCAGCATAAATGCATCATTGCAATGATTGGACGGTCTTATAGGTATGTGTGATTGCATTGTGAGCAGAGGTGATCTGTATCGGTTAGCATGAACCTTGGCTGCTGTGTACCGCTCAGAAAGTCTTCTTGCTTTATCGCCACTCAACTTGATTTAATCAATGACAATCTGTTGGGTTTTAATTTATTTTTATAAATTCAGTATTTTTTGAAGTAAAGTTTTTTTTTAATTGAAAATAGCTAAAAAGCCAACATTTCAGCACGTTTAGCAGTCAAGACGCGTTTTTCAATTTTTTATAACTTTTTCTTCTTTTTTTTATTATTTACTCTGCAGCTTATAAATCACTTCCTTACTAGATTTGTCTCATGTTTCATTTCGAAGGGTTGTGCTGGCTATCTTACCTCACCTACCTTATCCTTTGTGGATATATTGCGCCAATGCTTAATTGCAACAAATGTTGTCAATGTTGTTTAACAATGATTTTAATTAGCTTTACGTACGTACTACGTAGTTTCCAGACGTAAGCAGACAGTTTTGCAGATAATAAAAAAGACAACATATATTCGTGATATGCAATACACAACAGATTCTTTGCGAATATATTCACTTTTTTGCAAAAGATTCCATTGGAAAATATAAGCGCAAGGATTCAACCATATTAACATATTTTAAATTTATTTTTATTTAGCCATGAAAGAAGATGCCTTGAACCTTACAATACATGCCCAAGTACTTGTACATCTTCGGAATAGTCAAAAGCCCTTAGCCATGTTCAGTCAAGTTATATGTTTCTTTGCATTGAAGTATTTCTCGTAACAACTTCTTATTTGCATATTCCACATATTTGTACAATAGATTTTTTTGTGGTATCATCTTTGACAATAAGAGTTCTTTGAAGATTTACAGCATCTAAAAGCTACTTAAGATTCAAGGTCGCTATTTTTTTGAACTACAAAAATTTTTATTCAATTTGACATAAAGTTAAATAAATGAAATATTTTTATTTAGCAAATATCTGTTCATTGAAGAATATACGACAAGTTTTATAAGTTTGAAATTTATTCTGTTATTGGAAAAAAGACAATTATCGAGTTATCTTCATGTGTAATATATACAATATAGTAGATAGACAACGAAAAACAAATTAACAATCAACAATTACTTTTAGAAAACGAATATTCTTATTACAAACGTCAAAATAAATATTAAAATAAGATATAGATAAAATAGTAATATTTTAAATATTTGACTCTTACATTAATTTTGCTGGTAAAAAAATATTTTTGAAAGAATTTTCCCAAAACTGAAGAATTCAGAAGTCAATTTATTTATATCTTTATATCATTATATCATGGAGTTAACATCCAGGCTACCCGAACTATTCAGTATTGCAATCGGCGACATATTTTTCTTCTCGATATATTCGATAAAGTTCCCTGGAAAAAAATTGATGATCTAATTTTTAATTTATTGACAACCTATCTAATAATGATTCTAAAAACTAAAATCAGTGAATCTAAAAAGAGGAAGGAAAATGAAATTTCGCAAGAATAAAGGTTTTCCTATTCATCAGACTAAACTAATGCAGATCAGGCTCACGCTCTAGTAAGAATCTTGCTAACAGTGATTTTGAATATCAGATCCTCAAGTAGACCATGCAAAATATCTATATGTTCTGCAGATCCTTTTGTATAAGCATATATGTTCAGTACAGGCGTTCTTATATATTTCCAAAAGAAAACTACTTGAATTGATTCTGTGTTCACTATTACGGTAACAATAATCAATATTCGATACAGTCACGTAGTCAGTCTAAATAGTTCAGTTTATTTAAAA
This sequence comes from Teleopsis dalmanni, assembly GCF_002237135.1. Taxonomy (NCBI): domain Eukaryota; kingdom Metazoa; phylum Arthropoda; class Insecta; order Diptera; family Diopsidae; genus Teleopsis; species Teleopsis dalmanni. The sequence goes on from NC_051847.1 coordinate 175,317,156, forward strand.
AGAATTGTGTAAAAGTTTTTATCCTTGAACAGATTTTTACTTTGGATAATATAGAAATTAATGTACTAATTTCAGTCAAATGCTTTATTTGTCAGATTGGATTAGCAAAAAGGATTTCCTCAAAATCTAATTCAACTTAATCTGCGGAGTAGTTAGTGCTACATACACATATATACAGAATATATACATAATGGAAATGGTGGTTAAGTGTTCTTCATATACTTAGGCTTCTTACGGTAAATAGTTTTAAATGTGCATTCACACGACATTTTTGTTCTCAGAGCTGCAGCCACGAAAATAAAATAGTGAGGTGAAACACACGAATAACGAAAAGTTACTAAATTAATTTCTGCAATAATGCAAATGCTGTAGTACAAATTAACACAAGACAAAAAAACTTAAATTAATATAGTTTCTCTATCCATTCTAAGTAAGAAAGTTCTCAGAGCGTTTAATAACAACAAATATAAATATAAGAGTAACAAATTAAAAGGACTGAGAAGTTATATATATCCCTTAATGATTTGTGTTGAAATTCTTTATCATTCAATAGTTTCCAACACCTTCTTAGTTATATTGCACACAACTTGATTTAGCTAACTAATCCATCATAGTTATATGTAAGGCATAACAACTTATTCACATAAGAAATAATTGATTTGTATGTGAAGGTTATTCCAGTATATGAGTTCTTCAATAATTCCAATAATTCAACTCCAATATGAGTTCTTTTATTAAATTTTGTAAACTCATTAATTTATGTAATTAACTGAGTAAACTTTTTACTGTCAGTATAAAATCTTTTTCTTTTTTCAATTTTTCATGGCCCTTAAAAGTCTATCACTTAATTATTTTAAAGATATCGATTAAATTGGGAGACCTTAAAGATAAATCTGGTTTTTGACTCAATTAACAGTAAAGAATAACCTTGAAAAATTCGTGAAAGAATATGTTTTAAAATAATTCCTGCTTAAATTTAATCGCAACTTTATCAAGTACAACCTCTCCGCATGTTAGTTCTTCATTTTAAAAGTGCTTGAGTACTTGCGTAGGTTCATTAAATATTTAAATACTACTTTTGTGTATCCGTTAACTGCGCCTTTATATTATTTTTAGCATAATTATATGACTTGCTTATTTCCTCTTTAAAGGCTGTATTTAAAGGTTATTTTTAAAATTTATGGTTAAGCTATACAAAACAAATTATTTGTTTTGCCAAAGGTTTACACAGTGTGATCCTTTAGAGCCTTTAATAAAAACGATGCAAAAATCCATTCAACTTAAGTTCAAGTTTAACAAAACAAAAGACTTAAGACACAAACTTGGTGCTTAAATTAATGCGTGCCTTGATGATGAGTAAAAAATTTTTAATATTAAAATTTTGAATGTAAAATAATTTTTATTATTCATACAAAAGAAAAGAAACAAAATAATAAAATAAAATACTTAATTAAATAATTATTTAATATTTGTGTAAGAAATTAATTTTTGAAATTTACACGTGCGACAGTTAAATATGCACACTTTTTTGGTGCTGACATATTGAGGTTAATATGACAAACAAATCGAAATTATTTGCAAAAAAAATGTTTTTGAAAAATGTAACTAACAAATGAAAACCGAACACAATAAATATCTTAAATTCCAGACTTCAAATTTTACAGACTTAAAAAGCTTGCGGGTATGAGTAAAGTTTATAATTGTTCAAAATTTAACACTTCATTGTATGAGTTTAATAACTCAATCCAAGCATTTGAGAAAAAAGCGATGTCAAAGAGACACTCGAAGTTTATAGCAAAAATGAAGATACAAAACAAAACAAATAATGGTTTTCATATGCGAAAACTATTATTTTTGAGGCAATTTCGTGATATGCTCCTTTGTAAACACTTAATTATAAATGAAAGTGTTGCAAATTATCAAGCCATAAGCGTCAGTGACATTATAAAGCAGATAATGGCAAAAAAATCATATGATTTAGATACATATTTGCAGACATTGAATGAAGTCGGCAGAAATAGAAACACTTTGTTGAGATTGAAGTCCATAGATAAAAATTGAAAATAAAATATTAATTATGAAGATATAAAAATTTCTACTAGTGTTTTAAACTCAATACAGAAAAAGCTTCAATTGTGTCATATTGGTCAACTAAAAATATTTTTTAAATGAGAAGAGATTGTGCAAAATGTGCTATTCTACTGAAAGTAATTTTTCTCTATTACATTTTTGCAGAAATCTCTATTACCACTCACCGAATTTGCTTTCTATTCACCAAAACGTTCCACAAGCATTTGCAATTATTTTTTAATTTTAGTAATTATTTATTAATCAATTAAATTAAATTGTTAAATAATTGTTCGTCGATACTTAAAACTTTAACAATTTATTTAATTAACTAAAAAATTTTGAAAGTAAGCCCAGACCAGACCAGGGTTAATGTTGCTGTAATGATGATATCGCATTTAGATTTATATTTTGTGGTTTCATTTGCGTTCATCGCATTCCACTTAAGTTTTAATTAATCGCTAAATATTACCGCAAATTTTACAATATTTGTCAAAAAAAAATAATTTGTTGAACAGACTTAAAAACACTTCATTAAGTACTTTGCTTTGAGATTTGATATTGAAATAAGAGTTGGTCTCTTTGTAATATTAATGTAAAGGCAAATCTTGCGGTTAAGTGTGCAATTAAATTTGATATTTTCATATTAATAATTCAATTAGTGAATAATGAGTCTATAACTGATGCTGTACACTTTTAATTATAATTTAATAATTGTAGTAAATTTTATACGAAACTATTTAAGTGCTTTTCTAATTTAAATGAATCGTATGCCTAAGTGGTTTTTGTTTACAAACAATAATAATACCATAATTAATTAATTTTTATTATTATTTAATTATTTTAAGTATTGGTTATGGTATAATTAATTATTTTGAATTTATTCGTAACATACCATGGTTACCATAACTATTTGGTATTCAAATATAACTTTAAAATCTTTAAAATTATTTTACTTCATGGTAATTCCACAGATAAGGACATTAGAAGTAATTTGTTAAATATATTTATTACGAAATATTGTTCAATTAATCATGGTTATTTTTTATATTAAACTCGTCTACTCGTAAGTGATTTTCTGTTTTATAAAAATACATATAAACACTATGTATGCCTTAATAATAAAAAAGGTAACTTCTTTATCACACCGGAAATGTGCTAATTGATTTCATGATATTAGTAAAGTAAATACCAGTAAACTTTTTTTTAGTTAAGTAATCATTTAATTAACTTCCTTGTATATGACTCATCCTTTTCGTAATAGAAATTACGATTTTCATAAATTCCACTAAATCCTTGACAATGAAATGCCTACAAAACCTCTATCGATAAGAAAAAGCAATTAAAATGGATTCAAGAATTTATGTTGAATTATGAAATCTATAAGAACCCTTTGTTGTTTTCATTTAAGTACTTTTATATTTACTTATACATTTTATGTGATTGAAGGAGTCCTGTAAATACACCAGTATGAGTGCATAAGATTAGATTAGTTATTATATTAAACACTCTTCCTATAGAAACAATAAATATGAGTAAAGGTTAGGTTATGTTGAAGAAGCACCCTTGTTTATCACAGCTCACTTCAACACAAATAATGACATGGTGTGATCGAACAGATGAGAAACAGTTCTTAAGACAGACCTTAAAGGTAGTTGACTCAAATATTTAGCGCATTAAAAACACCTTTTTAAAGAGCAACTTCCACATTTAAGTAGAAAAAATTAATCTGACAATTTTATGAACTTCGCTATGTTCCTAATTTAAAAAGGTACCAGGTCAGTTAGAACCAGATAGGAGCCCCAAAAAGTTCGAATAAAATTTGATTATAAATCCTAGTCAATGATGAATACTGACATATGAATTGAAGTACAGTTTCCTCCTCATCCGTTAAACCACGCGCGCTTTAAATGTTGTTAGAAAGTAAATCAAATATACCTTCCTAATAGACATTAACCAGGCAGCATGTATTTAGTAAGACTGATTTGGTTCCGTAGTAGTCGGAAGAAGCTGCTTGAAATGAATTGTCTTCAATTTGCACCATGAGTATAAGGATCAGTATATAAATTTACTTATAGTGTATAACGCATTTACTAACGTCTAAGTGCATATTTAAGCGTTTGAATAAGATTTTCAAGAAGTATAAACAAATTTTTTATCAAAACACAATCAAACCACAAACCGCTTAAATTCTTTATGCTTATCACACAGTTCATTTAATATGTCCCATTATGTCCCATCATGATCACATGTTAACTATTATGTTTACCACTGAAGTAACTTTAATTATTTGATATATGTTTTTACGGATGAACTCTAAACTTTTGCTAAATGTGGTACTAATCTGGACGGAGTATTATGTATATATAGTATGGTACAGAATATAGACATGAAACATTACAGTTTAATATTGAGAACTATATGTCTTAAGATAACGTAACTTCCCATCAATTTAAAAGTGTGAACTTTTTTAAGGATTCTCAATTTTAAATCAAGATGTAAAAGTTGTACACTTACTGTTACTAGTTCTGTTAAATAACAGTTTTAATTTATAATTTTAAATACTTTTTAAGTCAATTTTGGTAATAAAAAAAATAAAATTATGAACGCACTGCTATATAATATTTTGAAATAGTTGAACCCACACACAAAGTGAACTTAATCCTTAATTTACGATTTTCGTTCTTTGGTATGAACCCATAAAAATGGAATACACATAGATACATAAGCCTATATAATGCAATATACAAAGAATGTTGCTAGTGTCACATAATTCTAACAATGTTGCTGCTTTTGTGTTGCGGACATTGAGAGAAACTCAGTTTTTGTTTTGTGTATGAAATGCGGCTTAGTTTGCTAAGACTTGGATTGTACGAAATAGAAAGATATTAAAGTTCTTTTGTTATAGGTACAGAAGAATTTAGAACAGTAGCGATCAGTAAAGTAAGCTTATTTAAAACGTAAGCCGGCAGAACTGTCATCGTAAGCTTTGTTAAATGATAGCAGCACAAACCAAAAATCAGACACATTCTGAAGAACTGCTAAGGCAATTGATATGCAACAATGTTTATGATGACATTTGAATTAAACTTAAAGCATTAAAAGCAGCTTAAATACCAAAGATTTACTTTATTTAATGTATGTAAAATACAATATTAAAATGTTAGTAAGCATTTCTTTATACGAAAGAAGAAAAAATAAAGATAATTTTGCTGCAGCTTTGTCAAAACTTTTGTGCCCTTTATACAGTAATATTTTATATCACAAATGTCTCAATATACGTATATATTCAAATATATTTGTTTGAATGTGTATCTATACATATGTTTAAAAATATATATATTTCTAATATAAGATACAAAAAAAAAAGGTAAAAGAAATAAGACCCTAATGAAAAAATATATCGCATATTTTTCTAGATAATAATGATTGGTTGATAATACCAATTTTTACTTACAACTATGCTATACATTTTATTGTACAAAAATGACTAACTATTTTACACACGGGACTATTTTAGTAAGAAGTAGATCTGTTAAAAAAATCATTAAGCGTATCAAATTTTGTAATGCTAAAGCTTACCATTTTTATATTTTTACAATACTAATAAGGAATATTTGGCAATATTGGAAACAATTGTGTGATCAGCTCAAATTTATAATTTCAGAAAATATTTGTATCGGTTATATAAGATACAATAATTAATGCATTGATCATTATTATTGAGTAACAAGTTCATTATAGATAAAGAAATGAAAAAAATATCCTAATGTTAAGTAAAACACAAACTATCATCGTCATCATCAACATCACATCAACATCAACATTTAAAAGTGATCTTCTTCAAGAAACCTCCCAACCTTTCTTGCTTTTATGCCAATGCTACCCAAATAGGTACCCCAAATCTTTAAGCATTCAGATCAGATTCAACTCTCCATCAACGCACACACATAGCTGAAAAGAATCAGTAAACAGTAAACTCAATGTAAGGGCTTTCAGTAAACATGATTGTATAGCAGGATTATAGTATGTATAGTATAACAGGTGAATGGGGACTGTCATCCAAATTGAGGTCCAGGAATTGAAAAGGCTTCTTACCTAAGACATTTAACAGATCTTTGTTTCCATTAATAAAATGTTTTGTTTTATTTTAACAAAAAAAATTTCTTGTAATGTGTTATACTTTAAATATAGCTCTCATTTAGTTCAATATAATTTCTATCATTTATGTCACAACTAAGACTGCATCAATTACCAGCGCAATCTTGACAGCAAACACTTTCATAACTTCCTGCTTCACAAGAAGCTCAGATTAGTCAAATCTATACTCGACCGGCGGTATTTCACGTTGCTGCATAACCAACCTCCAGATAACTCAAACCCTAGCACCCTCTCGGCTGAACTCTCGTAAACGCTATAATTCCGTATAAAACCTGAAATAATAATTAATGAGAAGCACTCAAATGCTTTCATTAACCCCTCGCTTGCACAACACCAACACGTTCACCAGTCTTTATTCTCTCTGTACTATGGTCCTATCTTCTGACTTAAAGAAATCTGTATTTTTAATCGGTAAACCTCTTTCTAACAATTGAAACCTCTAAATAATAAAATGAATTTGCCCTCCGAAACAGTTAGGAGAACTTTCTCAATTCATTTTTAGAGATAGTTATAATAAGCTAAACTCTCCGTCAAAGAAAAGCAAGGCAATGTAATTCCTAAGCACGTTATTGTCTAAATCTTTAATTAAGAAAGTGCCACTGTATACGAAACAAGACCAACTATGTATTATTCTTTACGATATCACTTATGCGAATTTTTCTCTTTACTGACTCTTTTCAGTAATCTGTGGGTGTTGGTAGGATAGTGTTGATCTAAACCCAAGGGGTGATATGATATAATCTTGGCAAAAGATTCAAAGTTTATACTTATTTCTTATTTGGTTAAAAATATTATGAAATACCCAAATAATAGTTTTAAGTACAATATAATCAGCTTTGGTAAATATTTGAGATAATCAATAATTAAATAGCTCCGGAGTCGCCGGTAACAAAGTTGACGGTTGAGTTGAAAATCAGAAACGTTGCACTTTTCAAGTGCTTGCAGCGGCTAAAACGTCATTTCTTATGCTCAAATTCACAGGTTAATGTGAGAAGTAAAAGTGTTTGCGAACAATCGGGGAAACCTTGTTTGAATCCACATAATATGCACCAAATATGTAGACTATTTTGAAAACGAAATATCACTAATAGAAAAAACGCATTGTTATGAAGTTTTTATCATTAGGAAAATTAACATTTATTATCGTAGATAAACACCTTCCGGTATGAACTCCCCGGTTCAATTGTGATCACGAAAAGGCATAAAATAAATGATCTGCGCCCGTATTTGTAGTGTGGCGTAATATTTGCCCAACGTGATGTACTTTTACTTTTTATTTAATGTATAAATAAAGGTTTCTATGCGGTTTCTATTATTTAAATAAATTATTTAAAATGTGGCTAATCGTGAGCATTAAATAACCAAAGCACCAAAAATGCAACTGCGATTCTGTGTGTATCATCTAATGTGTACCTAAAGTATTAGCTGACTTGGTTCAGTTGACTGAAGGTGGCGATATTTTATGAAAAGAATAAAATATTATTTTATGGCGAACATTTGTGACTACACCAGTGAGTTATTAAGTCGTTACGTTGTGAGATTTCTTACCTTTATGTAATGAAAATTAAAATTACATAAACCTAATTTGCATATGAAGGCACTGAACTCCGATGACTCATTCACACCTTTGTTTTCCGCATTTAAACGGTGCAGAAAGGTGCAATAATCAAGCAAATATTATATCAGCACCTGTCACCAGGTGCTACGTCCATAGGCCAACTACAGACTTCGCAGATACTACTACCACAGAGATGACAACACACTTGTCAAAATCACAATAAATAAATAAACGCAATTTTAAGGTGCGAACACCCAAACAAATTGCTTCAACGCAGCCTCATGAGTGGAGTTGCCTCATAAACTCCATATTAACCCGAACCTGTGTAAATCTTTACATAAGACTTGCAGTTTTTGTGTAACTAATTAAGAATTTGTTGACAACTTTTGCACTTCGAGTAATTGTATACAATTCATTCTGTATTTTATCACAAAAAAAAAAATACTATATTTTTTTTAATGCAATTTATTTAAAACAAACACCAACGCAAGATTTGCAATCTTCAAAGTTCACTAAATGAAAAATTAAAAAAAAACTTTTACAATAAAACGAAAAATAATTTTGTCAGTTACGAAACGTTTGCAATTATTTTAAATTTAAATTTTTATTTTAATTTCAATTTTTTGTTAAGCAAATTATATTGTTTCATGTTCGAATTTAGCACAAATTTCCATTTTTATGATTCATAGACGAATGTTTTAATTGCAGCGCTGCTGTGCCAATTTTTTGTTGTTGTGACACATTCGACGTGTCCCGGGGTTCTGAAACTGTGCTAAAATGTGCCAGACACTTTTATTTCATCGGCGGAGACGTCAGAATTGACATTTGCCAAACTT
>NC_051847.1:175325877-175328878 GCF_002237135.1 Teleopsis dalmanni
AATTTGATTTAATCAGATTTTTTTTACGTTTTCATGTAAAGAATATAGGATCCTCTACTTCGTTCTATTTGGAATTGCACGTAAGTTAACATAATAACATAAATAATGTTCTTAATTCGTTAGTATAGAAAGTACAGTATAATATAATATACTAGTAACATATATTTTAATTATAAACCAAGCTTTCAACCAAAGACTTAAGTCACTTCCTTATGCTAAAATTATTTTTGTGACTGCGATAATCATCTCCAACTATTTTCTTCACTTATTTACTTAGTTTTCTATAACAGACATTGAATCGACTTTGGTCACTACCGGTTGTCCCCTTCAGCGAGCCCTATCAGTGGCTTACCCTTTCCATCTTTGAAAATGGAATTGGATTAGGCATACTATCCGACGACCAAATAAATACCTTCCACGACAAGCCTTAAAGTGGAACCCACAAGCCAGCAGTCACCTTGGTGCACCGGTTTTAACTTATTGGACAATTGAAAGAGACGGCATATATGGTACTACACATGGACCGATATATGTAGAAAAGCATCTAGCAGAGTACGATTCAAGAAAATCGTTGCATGCCTATGACGGACACTAAAAAGAAGAAGTAGAATCATGTAATGTCACGGTAGAGTTCATACAACATATCGTTCTATCTCATTCGATACTCTTTGACAGTGAATATGGGTCCATTGATCTTTGAAAAAAATTCTTCTTGAACGCCTTATCATCATTCTTGGTTATTGACCAAGCTTCTCCACCATACAACAGAACAATCATAATGATTGTCCTGATACATCTGTTAACTTTTAACATTTGTTGGCAAAAATGATTCTTCATTAACTCTCTAAATCTCTTTGATCCAAAAAATCAAAATCTTTCGCAACTATTTCTTTTACAGAATTAAATAACTTATTTCAAAAATATTTAAGACTAAATAATTTTAAACTTTGCTGATCTCCATTAGGATTACATATTATGCAAATATAATTACTTACAACTTGTTATTTAAATTATACCTAAATTTAACTTGGCAGTTCGAAAACCTAAAATATCTTCAGTATTCTTGCGAACCGGCTATAATCCAGACAGTTAGTAGCTAGCTCATGTCTACTTAGCTCATGTCTACTTCTATATATGTGTATTGCACTGTACATGTTACGAATTTCCTTCATAACGAACGAAAAATTCCGATGAGTGGAATTGTTTGATACATGTTACGAGTATATAGCTTTGGCATTGTTTATACAAGTTTGCTATATCTCTGTATTAGAGAAACTTACAGTACCCCTAATATGTATAGCGTACGTCTTCGCCGATTTTTTTGTAAAATTTTGTATAACAGAATTTAGTAGTTTGATATATACAATATAGCTTTGGCATTACTTCTTAAGGATTGTATGACATATGACCACTCCGTTTTCAGTAAGACTGTATAGCAGAATTTTGTAATCTTAACCTGAATGAGAATTGGGTCTGAATAATCCGTATATTTCTGTTACTTATTTAACAAGTTGAAATTGATTTACTTTAATATGAATTTTTCGTAATAAGTTTAACATACATATAAAGTTATTTTGCAAAATCACTTTATGGAACTGCAATATTATTGAGAATAACTTAGCGAAAGTTGAATGAATAAACCTAACTTATCAGATTTTTTCCATTTTCGTTTACTCTCCAATTTAACAATCACTTACCGATTAAGCTTAATTGCATATGCAAATATTACGATGCTTCTACTAAAGCTTCACAGATGAATAATATTGCTGTATCATCTACGCATCTATGTATCTTTGCATGAATTATCTAACTTTTACTTCATTTGATACCACCATGTCCCTATCTCATATAAAATACTAGACCTAGCACGCTTATTGCAAACCGGCTGATAAAAATAGATTTTATAAACAAAGTATTTGATAATTAGCTCCGATGTTGTGAATAAAATCAGTGATTACTAAATTCGTTAGCTCAAAATGCATTGTGCCAGAAATGTACTGTGTTTTTGCATCTTCTAGATAACATGGCAATACTGAACTCTTTCAAAAACTTGCTGTGTATTGAGAAGAGGAGCAAAGCAACAATACCTTTACTTAAATTCATCCATTGTTATATTAAATACTCAATGATAATGTAAAAGCAATCTTAAAATCTAAATTGCATCTAATCACACTTTTAATTGTATAGAATTGTTGAAATCTTTTTCGTTGAATTATTTAATTAATATGCATTGCAAGTCATATGCAAGTCACAACTCCTTAGTAGTTGTCCTTTTACTTAATATTCAAAAATAAATTGAATTAAATTCATTCAACAACTGTTCAAAAAATAAAATAAACTTTTTCAAAGTATATTTATTAAAATGTTTCGTTCAATTTGATATACTTTGTGACATACTTCAGAAACAATTGTTATCATATAAACTTAATCAAGGTAACTTAATCAAATAAACTATACGGAGCAAAATTAAAAATTTTGCTAATAAATAAATAACAAAGACAAATTTAATAAAATTTCAATGACAACACAAATGGAGAGTCAAAGACTCTTTATTATTTTTCCTAAAAATATTATTAAATTTTAATTAAACGTTGTAAGAACATTTTTCTCAACAAAGACGTCAACTGACTTCAACAAGCAATAAATTAAAGTCTCTCATACGCCATGCCTGCCCAATACAATGTAGAACTAATTAAAATAGTGAATTCAACTTTAAAGTCTTACTGGGTCATTGATTCCATGCATAACAGATAAAATAAAATAAAAGCATTTCGAGAAATTTTGAACTGTTAATTAAATAAATAAAAGCAATAAATATTTTGCAGCCACTAAAAACAAACAATTAAGATTGTTGAGGCTTTCAACAAAGTGAAAATATTTACTAACCTTCATTGCTGCTGTTGGTACAAGCCATTAGCAGCCCACAAAATTGGACGAAAAAATTTAAATGAAAAATTACACTGAACAAAATAAAAAGTATGAACTGCAGAACTTAGGCAAA
>NC_051847.1:175328978-175340547 GCF_002237135.1 Teleopsis dalmanni
ATATTTCAATCATCTTCCATGTTCATTCTCAGAAAACTGAAAAATTCATTAAAAATCTTGTTTAGGTAATTCATTTATTTATTTATTATTAATTAATTGTTTAAATAATTACAATAAATGTTGTTTTAAACTTATTAAAAAATTTTAAATATCTTTTCAAGAGTTGCTTTTTATTAAAAAAAAAATACATAAGATAATAGATATAATTGGCAAATTATTCCATGTACAAAACATATAAATATATTCTAAAATATAATTTTTATATTTATTTTTATTTAAATTTTTATTTGAAGTTTATATAATTTGTAAATTTATTATATATATTAATTTTAATTGGCTTGTCACACAATTATTTATTTCTTTTTACCCAATAAAAATGCTGATTTTGTTAGTTTTTATAAATTTTTTGTTACAAAAATTTATATTGAAGTATATAATGAAATCAATTTTTTTATTAAATGTACGAATTATTTCGATAAGTACTATATACTTATATACCTATAGTACCAATGTACTATATATGTATATATATATGTACATACATGTATATATATATGTATATACTTCATATTAAATGTCTTTAAAAATTGTTGTTCAAAAACAAAATTAGTCATAGTAGTTTAAATTTTATTGTTTATAAAAAAAATGTTCTTATGTACTATTAAATATTACAATCTTTATTTATTATAAATGCGTATATATAAAAAAATACTTATATATAAATTATATAATTAAATATATCCTATTTATTATGAGTTTAATAAATAAAATAAATACATAATTATATATTGCTAAATTCTTATTTCTATAATCTTTTTCCTACAGATCTTATAAATTTTATTTATAACAATTATTTTTAATAATTGATTAATTTTTAATAATACTTCTAAAGGTGACATTTATATATTAAAGATTCCAGCTACTTGAACTTAAAACATATGTTCAATGTTCAAAACTTCTCTATTAGCCTTCTTCTATTTGAAATAGATATTATTTGTCATAGAGAAAAAATAGATTTTAACATTTAAAAAAAAACAAATATTTTAAAAGTATATAGAAAGTTGAAGTTTTTTTAATCTGCCAAGATAAATTTTTTGAAACATTTATAACTTCGTTTTTTTTAATACTACATATGTATATTATATTTATTCATTGAATTTTTTTTAAAAGATCTCCTCAACATTGACAAATTACATATAATTTATTAAAAAAAATATGTAATAAAATTTTTTAAAAATGTATTACTTATTTAAATTAAAATTTATAAAAAATGCAATTAATTAAAAATTAAATTAATTTAGAAATTACAATTTTTTTAAAAGATTTAAGCACAATTTTTTTTTAAATTAATATATCCCACTGCAAATAATCAGCAATGAATTGCAATTAAAGTTATTTGGAACAAAATATTAAGTTTCAAATGTATTACTTTATATATCAATACATACCTATTAATATTTTAAGAAATTTTCAATAACTAACAAATATTGCTAAGTTAATGAACTACTATTATAGTTAATTGCATGTAACTGTGGTTTATGCATTTTTCTCATATAAATTGCAAGTAAATTTGTAGCTAAAAAAATAATCTGGTAACACATTAAATTAGAATAAGACAAATCAAGTATGGCGTTGGTTGAGATATCTAAAACTTTATAGATATAAAATAACATTGAAAATATATTTTTAAAAAGTACTGATGATGGGTATTTAGCAACTGAACGGTTAGCCGAGAAATTCTATCTTCTTAATTAGCAATTGGTTTTGTCAGACGCAGCACACGTTTGCAGGCAAGCCAGCCCAGTAGTCATCGTCTCCAATTTCATAAAAGAAGTGCGCGTATTGTTAGATAAACTTGAACACTCCATCGAAAACATGGTCTACCTTAACGTCTTCTTTTGCCAACTACAGCTTCAAACACCTTTTTCCAGCAAGGCAGGTGAAGTTAAGTCGCTTAATGATTTTCAAAAAAAATTCTACTAATAATAATAAAATATTGTTGATATATTTGATTACTACGATTATAGTATATACATTAACAGCTGTCTATTTGAAATAATATATTTGTCGTATTAAACTAGATATATATATAATTGAATATATTTGTATATTATTATAATACTATAATGTTATTAATTCTACATTAATATTATAATACATAATATTAAAATTAACTAACATAACTTTTAATTATTTAAAATGTGCAAAAAGTATTCCAGCCAAGTATAAAACAAATAACTTAAAAGACACATTATTACATTCTTTAGGATTTTAGATTTAGGAATAAAACAGTTCTCTGTGCGAAAGGTACCATATTCGCTGTCTTAAATTAAGCATTTTTACGACAATATTAGGATATAAACAGTGTTAAGGAGATGCATTTAACTAATGTTTTACGAAAATATGGATTTAGCACTACGCTTCGGAATTCAAAAATATTCTAAATAGTGGATTGATGAAATATCGAAAAAAGCGAAGAAAGCGAATACTATGTTATTAGTTAAAAGTATCACAGTTACCATCTTTTGGTAGTTCAATAACTGCATTACTATATATAATCCAATAATTTATATTACTTTTAATAACTTAAAATATTCAGTCTCAATCTTAAAATTCAAAATGCGTTTTTATTATTATGAAATAAGTAAATTTAGATAATAATAATTATGTTTGTTTATATTATTCTTTACAATTATTACTAGAATGATTAGTAGTATTTTTATAATTACTCTCAGTTCTATAAAAATGTATCAAGATGCTTCCATACAAAAGAAATATTATGAAAATAATAAAAATATTTATGGCAGATATAATAAAAGATAAGTTATAAGATAACTGATAAAACATATATGTAAATTTAGTCACAATTAAGCTGTTTTTTAAAGTATATTTTTTAACAGATAAAACTTTAAATTAAATAGTTTTCTCTCAGTCGTAATATGTAACATAATTTAAATCAAATATAAATTAAATTATTATAGAAAAATATAGAGCATACATTTTTATTTCGGACTTATAAATAGAATTCAAAACTACATGGTTCAGAAAGGCTTATAAGGAGTATAATGTCTAGAACGTCTAGAAGGATGTCTCATCTACAAATAAGTTGCAGATTTGAGTAAATCATTTTTAGACGGTTGAAAAATTAAAAATGAGAATTGAATGTTGCACTATTTAACTAATTTATCAGCAATTCGACGTAAATTTATTAACAATCATTATCAATATAAGCGAATTAATTAAAAGCAAAGATAGTTCAATTATCTGCAAGTAGTGACGGACACAATTGCTTAAATATATACACATCCGGCAGACGGCTAAAATGCCATATCTGTAAGCCTTATATATAAAAACAAAAATATATATACCTTTTCTAAATTTTTTTCAAAAAAATTTATAAATATTTTTTATTTATTTTTAAATACCATAATATTATTGTTAAAAATATTTATTAATTTTTATTATTTTATTTTTTATTATCTATTCATTTACTAGAACTGAAGTCATTGAAAATCTAAACTAGATATATAGGTCCTAAAAATTTCAATCTAATTTAAGATGTAATATATGGAAAATCAAAGGTTATAGAAGTAAAAATTATATACTGTATTCGTAATCATAATATATTTATAATGACAGATGGCTTCGTTTTACTTAATTAGTCTAACATAATGTATATGATTTAAGAAAAAATACTGTAATATTCTAATCAGGTCTTAGATTCTAGTACTTTACATCGTTGTTTAACACTAGTAGTAGATGCTATAAGTATATAAGGTAGTAAGAATTTTTCAGATAAAAAATGAAAAGTGTTTACTAATTTAGAATTTATATGTAACTAAAGCAAATGATTTCAAGCAATTATATATTTGTAATTAGTAACCTAAATGGAGACCAGCTATTCTTATATTAGTCTTTTGTTGTTATTATTACAACAATTTTTTTTTTGTCAGTGCTTACGCACTACGACCACAATTCGGCGTCGCAGAAAGTGAGTGCCCTTCTCGCATGAACTAAACCCTTGCCAATTATTCCTAGAAACATTTTTTACTCCGGAACTACTTTAGTATTACTTTAACGTACGGTCCCTATTAGTATTTTAAGATTTCCATAGTGCGTGCAGGCCCTACTGTTGCTTCTGTTGACAACTCTTGCACTTCGTCTTTGTGTAATATATCTGCTTGCTCCAGCTACCTTCTGTTATGATCTACTTTTTTCAACCTTAGGATCTTTTCAGCAACATTCCTATACAATCTCTGTTTCGTTTTTTTTTTCGATCACATTTTCTGTCACCGTCCTCAGGAAAAAAAACTCCAACTTTGCGCTGCTAGCACTTCTCGTAGTCACTTATTGCACATAAAGAATGTGTGCTCTGCTGTATAATCCTCAGCTCAGCATTATATGTAGTTTGGAGAATCAATTTTGCAGATTCGGTGACACATGCACATGCTGTTGGAATATCCAAAACCAAATAGCAACTGAGTGATCTGTTGTTATTATAATAAATTGCAAATAATATAAAGTAATATATATAGGCTCCTCGGGGAGGTATGCAGATCTGAGGTCAATTATTGTTAGCCTGATGAAGTGATAAACAATAATCTAGTCAAGGTGTAGGAAGGGGTTTTGAAGAAAACTTGAGTTAAAAACGAGTATAAGTGCTTAAATGCATTAGGTCAAAACAGTTTCAACATAATAATAAAAAGTGTGCTGTTCTGACTATACATTTTTTTACATCATAGCCATACTTACTACCTAAAAACATTTGTTTTTTTCCAATTTATTTTTAACTTTCTCCTGCAAAACTGTCATTAACTATAAAGTTGGAATAAACTTTACCCTCACTTCAACATATTTGCATATATCAAATTTATAAATATATTTTCATTTTTCTCTTATCGTTCTAAAACCACAATATTTTTAAATCACAAAAGTTACTTTCCCTTTTGAAATGTCTTAGTAATAGTACTAATACAGCAGTGCAAGCGGAAATATAATCTGACATCTTTGACTCTAATGGCATCGGAACAACCGTAAATAAATAGCCAAAAATGATGAAAATGGCTTTAAACCGCAATGTCAACTGCCAACCAAAATTGAAAGTCAATAAAAATAAAAACAGAAATAAAAATAAAAATAAAAATACAAATAAAAATAAAGAAATGACAAACGACTTAAACGTTTAAATATGTTTATAAATAAAAAAATTAATACCAATCTTCTCCATTTCCACACTTCATCATGACTTCTTCATTAAGCCATTTGTAGGGTTCCTTATAGTCGATAGAAATTTCTACATTGGCTTGTCCATTAACGTTGCCAAGCACGTTCTGCTTTTAACAACCTGATTTCCCTTCTTAGATTCGGATTGGTGCATTGGACGAAAATAAATTTTTATGTGGAGTGTGCCATAAATACCAAATTTAAAAGTGACATTTCAAATAAACAAAATTGGCTCAATTGGCTCGAATTGCAGAACTTGTTGAAGAGAGGAGTTGAAATTGGTAAAGTAAATAAGTGAGTTGTGCGATTAGCCATTGGCGTTGGCCAACTAAAAAGTGTCAATTTTTATCAATGAACTTAAATTTCCATTTCATTTTTATGCAAAGCGTCCATTAGATTCACACATTTTTGTTTTGAGAGAATTTTCTGTTAGATACGATGAAATGTTATCATTTGGAATGGGTACCGGTCACAGGGGATCGAAGTAGTCGATTGGTTAAATTAAAGTGTACATACATTGTTCCATTTTGAGAAGGATTTACGTGACTTCGAAATGCGGGAACTCAATACTTTTACCATAAAATGTTGAATATTTTGGGGTTCATGAATTATTTTTATAATACGAAAAGGGACAAATTTACAAATGTTTTCCCAATAAATCAACTCTTTGGTACAATTGGATTTATTTTTCTGCTATTTTACTACTTTTATTTATTTATTTTTTTTTTGCTGCTTGGTTTTTTTTTTTTGTAAAGAAAAAACCAATATTAAAAATAAAACTTATTACGCAAATACGTTTCAATACAGATTTACTCCCCATCAAAATAAAGAATTTATTTATTTTTACTTATTTTTTTTACTTTTATAATAATAACAACTTAAGTATTCTATACCTAAGAAATCGAATTTATCTTCTCAACTTTAAGAATATTTTTATTAAGGCTTTTCAGATAAATTTTTCGTGCCACTATTTATTTATTTTTTTAGCGCAGTTAGAGGGCACTATTTTGTCTTATTTATTAAAGCTGTTAGCTGATACTATGACTATTGTTTATCTTACACTTTTTTTCTTCGCTTTTTAATGTCTTTAGTTGGCACCATAGCTGGAGCAAACATATATATTTGAGCTAAGTTGAGTACTAAACTTAATAGGTTCACACTGTGTTTCATTTAAACATAAAAATATCAAAACTTTGAGATGAATTGTAAAGTCTGGCTGTCTAAGTCGTAGTGCAAGCTTCACAAACATTAAAGTACTTGTTAATTTGAAAACGATCTACTTTAAATTAAACCTTCAGGTAAAAGTTTTGTATTAAGATAAGAAAAAATGTTTGGTATTGACTTTACAGAAGTTCAATAAAAACTCTATACACAAAAAATGGGACTGAAAAAATTACTACTTACTATTTTAATTGCCACACGAAAAATGCAACAAAACTTTAACCCATCTCACTCAAGTCATATTGTCATTCACTCATTGAATCCACTTAGCAACGTGAATAACATACGTAAAAATATGATAACGAATCCGTATGAGTGTATATGTAACTACCAACTAGAGATAGAAATTCAATTTATGGGATTACTGAAGTTATAGTATCTATACACTCAGGATATGCGGTTACAAACAGGTGTCTAATTTAAAATAAATGGTTTAATATACAAATGCGTTCCGAAGCTCATTCTAGCTGTATGTTTAAACCTAAAACACATTATCTGATACATAATCCTTAAGCTAAATACAACAAAATTAAATAATAATAAACGTTGGCTTTCAAGAAATTTTGTGTAACGAAGTTAAGTATTCGGTAATACAAATCTACATTATATAGTCTTATTTCTTTATGTAACTTACTGTTAACTAAATTATTCTCTATTAATTTAAACTCAAAAATTTGTGGAAGTAAACAAAATTTTTTGAATCCATTCAGTCTAGCTCGACGTGGCACCTTTTGCTTCGACCATGACCTTTACACTGTTAAAAAGTGAGTTGCATGCTTCACGAAAGCGATCTTCTGGTATTTTGGCCCATTCCTGAAAAATGGCTTTCTTCAGCGCATCCATACTGGCATATTTTTTAGTTTTCACATTGCTCTTTAAAATGGCCTAGATGGAGTAGTTCATCGTATTTGTATCTGGCGAATTCGAAATTCATTATATTGATGAAATGAAGTACGGAACATGATTTTTTAAACATTCTTGGTTCATATGAGCTTTATGAGACGGTGCCGAGTATTATTGGAACGTCCATGGTCTACGACTGAAATCTTAGCGTGCCCACGGGTCTTAAGCAACTTCCCAAAACATTTTCCCGACAACAAATCGCATTGACTTTGACACCAGGCTCGATGAAAATGATTGGAGAGCATCCATCGGCTATTACAGCTGCCCTTATATATAACTATAAACATAATCTTGGCATGAGAGTTAAGTATATACTCGTATAACTTTATATAGGGGCATTTTCGAAACTAATGTTTGTCACAAAGATCAAACTCAATTAATTATTTTTGAAAACTTTATATACTACATATTTTAATGGTTATCGATTACTAAAAATTAAAAAAAAATTCTTAACATGTATGAAGCTCACTTTAAATATTTAAATTTTTTTTCTAGATAATAGGTTACCATTTAATAATAAAAAAATTAACTTTTTGAAGTGCGCGTGAGAAATGTAAGGAATTTAATAATTTTTTAATTAAGAAAAACAGTCAAATGGCATTTGTTGTAAGTGAAAACATTTGATATTCCAAAAAACAGTACGCAGCTGACCAACAGCCAAAACAAAACATTGAGCGACCAATGAATTAAAGGTACGAAGAGAACGAAGAAAAACAATCCATCAATTCGAGCGAACAACAATCGCAATTAAATTAATAAAGTACCGTCATATAAAAACGGCGTACAACTCACCGGGCATTTGCATATCCACTTGGATTGTCTGCGGGCAAGCACGCGCGAGAAATATAAACTAAGACACAAATCGATTGAAACGAGTAGGAGGACAACCAAGTGAGGACATCACACGCGTTCAGGATGAACAAATTTGGCCTTGTATTTGTGGTAGCACTCACTGCCTTGAGCAGCACAACTGCGCAATCGCCACGTTCCGCAACTGATTTAGCTTTCGATATGTACAACGGGTGCCTCAAGGATTTCAGCACATCTTGTGTGAAGCCGAAGGCAATGCAGTGGTTTAATCAAGCCATCAATCAAGATGAGATATTTGTCACAGATAAATTATCGATTGTACGCACAGGCCAAATAGAACCAGTTGAGCAACGTGCCATCAACGACGAAGAAACAATGTTCGACGACATTGACAATTTCTTAGCGACGCATGCATTGCGTATCAAAGCACCGGAATACTTCAAAACTCCAGAGGCACGTTCATACGTGCCCGATTTCTTATTAAATAATGCCTTAACCAAAGGCGCTGTAGTGCCACTAGCTGAGAGGAACTCCAATCAAGGTGAGTTTGGATATATATTTATGTTTGGATTGCTTAGCAAATTAAAATATCTATTTATTTCTTATTTTTTTAATTAAGGACGTGGTATGGTACGCAAGGTTCTTTTGCCTTTCCTTTTGGGTCTTAAACTTAAAACTACTGTACTAGTGCCATTAGCTCTTGCCTTGATCGCATTGAAAACATGGAAGGCCATGACTTTGGGTTTACTTTCCTTGGTGTTATCTGGCGCTTTAGTTATTTTCAAAATAGCCAAACCTAAGGTGAGCTTTTTTACTTCCTTTGAAATATTTATTTTATTAATACTAATATTGTTTATTTTTTTTAAAGATTGTTAACTATGAAGTTGTGCATTATCCACATCATGTCGATCATATTGAACATATTCCTCATCATGTCGAGCATATTGTTCCACATCATATTGAACACATCGTACCACACCATTTGGATCATCATATTGATCATCACCTAGAGGTACCTCATCATATTGAACACGTTGAACATTTGGATCACACTGCACCAGGATGGGATCCTCATGCTTGGGCGCGTTCATCACAGGAGCCCAAAGACGCACAGGATATGGCATACGCTGGACAAAACAGACGTTAACTGACGAAATTATGAAATGATATGAATTTGCTGAAATCGATTTGGTTGAAAAAAAGAATTATTTATTTTTCCTTAGGTTTAGTAACACAAATTTCCAAAGATTTGTTCACATATTTTTCTATATGAAAATATCTATGCGTACTTGTACAAAATTCTTATTTATTGCGAAATGTATTTTAGTTTTTAAATAAATCTGTAAATATTTATTTAAATTAAAGAATATTATGAAAATAATAAAAATGTTGAATATAATAATTTATTAAGACATTTAACTGAAATCTTAGCAAAGAAGAAGTAAGAAACGAGGTATTAATTTTTATACGGTTAAGAACTTTAAATGAAGTCGAATTTGACTAATTAATTAAATTTTATATAAAATAAAACATGAGATATCAATTTAAATATCTAGTGCCATGTTATGGCGATCACATGATCTTCCCTCAACGGTTTTGTTGTGGTTTCCAATGGTTCAGATTTTTTAACATATATTGAAAACAAAAACAAATGTAGTGATCACCGATCGTTTGATCACCTGCTAAACAAAGAAATTGCTCCTTATACCATAAATATGTTCAATATCCACGGATAATGAATTAATCAATTAATCAAAAAAAAAAAAAAAAAAAAAATTATTTTGGATGTTCTTTGAATTACTTATTAACTTCAGAAAAGTGCATACAGATATACTACTTTTTTTTCTTAAAGCCGATAAATGATTGACCACTGTTGCCATTAGAGATTTAAAAATCAGTATCACGTGAAACGATATTGGATCGCAATAGCTTACATTAAAATAGATAATATATTGAATTGAAACAGATTTAAACTCTCAAAGAGTCAAGGCACATCTAAGACAGCTACTTAGACAGCTGTTACACTCTGAACAAGAGCGTAATTCAACATGTCTCTTCTCTAGATTTGGAAGAGATATTGCCTATAGTTTTAATAAATTAGCCAAAGAGTGTAGCTTAGCATCATATTCTGCACATCTAAAATATCTGAGTGTATGGCTAGCATAATGCAAAAAATTAAACAATTAAATTCAAAAAATGCTAATAATCTATAATATAACATCTGTAACTATATGAATTGATCGTTTTTAAATAGAAAAAACTCTAGCAATATCAATGATATGGTATAACTCGTAAAGTAATATATTTTATGATTCAATTGCTGCAGAAAAACCATATTAAGTCATAACTTAATATTGCCTTGAATCACAATTGCTGCAGTTATAAGGCAAACGAAAATGGTACTTTGTCATCATTTTACATAAATTAAACTTTATTTTCTTAAGGACTTCAGTCAACTGCAAGGCTTCAACTAAATGTCTCTTAGGCATAAAATAAATGAAATATTCAATTACTGGCAATATAATATACGCACAGGTCTAAAGTGATCAGCGTAGCCCTTTTTGTAATTTAACTAATTTAAATATATTTTACTTAATTTCTCATTTATATTATTGATCAAATTTGAGAATT
Source organism: Teleopsis dalmanni (assembly GCF_002237135.1). Taxonomy (NCBI): domain Eukaryota; kingdom Metazoa; phylum Arthropoda; class Insecta; order Diptera; family Diopsidae; genus Teleopsis; species Teleopsis dalmanni. The sequence continues at coordinate 175,339,767 of NC_051847.1, forward strand.
CAAATCATTCTATTTACTAATCATAAAGACACCTCACGTAATTAAATATTTATTATAATTTCTCTCCTAGCAACATAAGTACTGTTTCACCTATTTAATATTCCTATGAAACCAAAAAATTAAGCATCAGCATTTTTAAGTCGAGATTAAATAAATCTGGTTAAAGCCAGAATACCTTTTACATGAATTATATAAACTCAGAGGAACAACCGTAGAAGAAAAGATGGGATAAACTTTGCTTTGATTCCTTAGGCTAACATCTTTGAGACACCACTTACATATTAAAAACTTCTGCTTTGACAGTACCAACATGAGTGAAATTAAAACTACAGTTACCTATGATGTATTACCAACTAATTATAACTACATATGAACTAACTTTTTAAATACCTAACTATAATGACCCACATGTTGTCTCTTAATTCGAATATTACGTCATTTATATTCTATTATATAACAAAGACTTTTAACATAACATCCGAAAGATTACGAATAATTTGACAGATATAGAATAATTGAAATTACCCTTTGAAAAGATTATTTAGTCTGAAATTGATTTTTTAAACAATTTTGTCTAAAGTCCACAAAATAAACATCCTATTAAACACCCTTGTCACGATATTCTGTCTTTATATCTAGTGATTATTGAATATACCTAAATGAGTTCATTAGTTTATTGAATCTATCAAAGCACTGATGACACCATGCTCCTACAAAAACGTTCTTAAATTCTCAAAATTAGGTTGCTAACGGGTTTCAGTACGTGTCATTACGGTTCTAA
>NC_051847.1:175340647-175350391 GCF_002237135.1 Teleopsis dalmanni
AAAAAACTTTTCAGAACTTCATTGTTCGACAAAATATGTTCATAATAAACTTATCAGTGATAAGTTATCACACAGTCAGAAAAACGAAGCTTGTTTAACAGTTTACCGCCACAAAACATGGTCGACTTTTTAGGTATATTTGCGGTTGAAATACTGTATGTGTTGTATGTTGTTATACTTTTTTATATAGAATATAAACTAAAAAAAAGATCAAATGCATATGGGATCATGTTATACAGACAATTATTTGACAAATAGTCACAGTAAAGCGATATCACAATTACAAATTTTCTTTTTTTACTATTATTTAAGAAAGTATTAACACGCCTACATTTAAAAAATAACAGGAGCAAATTCTGATTACTGAGCAACACTGTAACGAAGAACATTACTGTAAAACAACAACGAAGAACAATAAGCCTCGTCACCGTAACAAAATTTAAATCAAAATTCTCTCTTTCTCTCATTTTGAATTTCTAAATTTGCATTAGAAACAACAATTTCAAATTTAGCGTGACCATGACTGTCTATAAGACAAGGACCACAGAAATGGATGAATACAACCTATTCCTTGTGAAACTATTCCGTTTTCATTTTAAAGAAAAAGCAAATAAGGAAAAAGCTAATGATTGGCTGTATAAATATCAGTATCAGTATAAATATCAGTTTTCAAATAATATTTATTATTATCGTTTATCTTTTAGTAGATGTTGTTATTCCATCTGATGGGAACAATCTTCATACTGATCTTATTATGATGAGCCACCCAGGATTTTAAGACTAAGACATATTCAATACATAAATATTATATTGAAAATAATGTGAATATATTAGGAATGACATTTATTTAAAAGTTTTTAATATAAAGATTGAAATTATCAACTTTATTTCCACAATTTTATATACACTTTACTTACTACACTTTTTTATTCCTGTGTAAACCTGGCGTGTTAAGTGCTCTCTAAATATAAATTACTATACCACAACTTCCTTAAAGGTTTTTGGTTCGATAACTGGTGTACACACATTCTTCATTGTAGAATAGCATTTTACCTCCACGACAAAACCAAACTGGCGAAAGTTTTGGATGTTAAATCACCAAATATTAACAATACTCGCACCTTAATAAAGTTCATACAGTTTGTACTCTTCAGGTACTTACAGAGGAGCACGTCTCTTATAAAAAACTTTTCTCAATCCCCGAAATGTATCATTATTCTGTTAATATCTATGCTTATACGCCATATAGAAGGATAGAAAGAATAAATGACAATAATAGGTACTTTTTATTGACAAAGAGACAGTACTCCGCATTATAATTTTGTACTTAGCATATATGCAAGGACAGATGGAATAAATGACAATAATGCTTAGGTTTCATTGTCCTAGAGAGAGTACTATGCATATTAATTTTGTACTTAGCATTCTTAGAGCATATAGGTCATGGATTCATTTCAACTATACTTCACGATATAGTCTTTTATTTTACAGATGTTGCTAAAATAAATATTAATATAAAAAAATAATACATTAATAATACACTTTACACATCAAATAAAATATTTTCAAAAGTACAATCATCAATAACCAGTTGATTACTCGAATAATACAAATATCGACCAGTAGGCAATAATTGATTTGCTCTGTCTATATTATTAATATTATTATTAATATTACTAAGTATTAAATGAATTAAATGTTAATATTTTCCAGAAAAATATGCGAAAAAAAAAGTAAAAAGTCAAGTACGGCTTTGGGTCAGTTGGTTAAGGTGCGCTGACTCTGAGCTTCAAATTTGGCAGGACATGAGTTCGATTCCTGCTACTTGCAGTCTCAAAAAATTATTTACGAATAATTAAATACAAGAATTATTTCCAAGACCACTGATGGTGGGTATTTGGCAATACTCGAAACAGCTATATTTTCAGCTATAAATTTAATTAATTAATATAATATAAAATGAATTTTTGTTGTTGTAGTTGTTCACTACTGTTCGAAAAACCTCTTTATTAATATTTTCTAAAAATAAAACTAAATAAAATTAAATTGTTTTTATATTAAATTAGAGATATAAAAATACCAACTAATATTATTATTATGAAATTAAAGGAATCCATGCAAATATGTATTTAACTTAATATAAAAGCTATGTTAACAAATAATTCTATAATATTATTCGATAAGTTATCTAAAGGATTTTAAACAGAAATCAATTATCAATAGTTCAAATGCCAAAACTAATGGAATGAAATTACAAATTCCATGGAAATTGCAGAATTATCTGTTAATATATAAATATCTTTTACACGTTCATAGGCAATGCTTTTAATGGTAATTTGTGTCGGATTTCATATGAAATCAATTTAATTTGTAATTGTATAATGCGAGAATGGCCGTCATATATGATAGGCAACCGAATTATCTGTAAATTGAATTAAACCGAATTTCATAATGAGATACAATTATGTTGGGTAAAAAGCTTCCACAGAACAGCACATACAGAACAGAATTATAATTTTATTACTTCATAAATTTATTAAATAAAATGATATAAAAATTTTTATATACAAATAAAAATCATTCTTCATTTAATATTATTAATTAATATCAATCAATTTACAATTGTGGTTTGCAATTTTAATCCACCTGAAGCCCTAAGGATTAAATGTAATAATTTTATTAATACATTTTTTAATTTAAATAAGAAAGGAAATTATTTAATAACAAAACTTTTTTTTTATTAAAAAACAAAGTGTTAAAGGTTTAAATTTTTAATATCTTTTTAAGGACATGCAGACAAATTTCACAAAATTTTATTGTAGTTTATTTTGCTTATTTAATGTATTTCATCTGCTTCTTTTAATGAAAATTCTTTGTAACATTTGCATTCACTTCAAAAGAGATAGAATTGTATTTATGTTATTTTTCCTCCTGTCATTTTAGCCGGAACTTACTGCACAAGTGAAAGAAGCACTGCGGATACAGGCGGAACAACGTATTATAGCTCAACAACAGAAGATATTGGAGAATCAACCTTTTGTGCAGGACGGTCAGGTTTGTGTTGTAGTCTTATTATAAAAAATTTAATTTTATTTCCCTAAAAAGGCAGTAGCATAGAAATTAATCTAATTTTATTTAATTCTACCCTGCAACTCTAAATAGCCTTTGATGCCGAAGAATTATGACCCCTTTTACAGTCCGATTTTGTTGAAAATCGACAAAATAGTTGAACAGCTTGGAGTGACCGATGACCTGTGCAAGGAACGTTTAGTTTGCAGCATGTACAAGGATCCGGATCGTTACAGTCCGCACAGTAACTTCGTTTCAGCAGAACTGAGTCGGTAAGTAGTCAAAGAAAAAAGCTCATTAAAATCTTTAATGCTATGCATACTCACATATGTGACCTATGTATGCTCTAACATCATTGCAATATACAAAGGTTTAAGGCAAGGCAAGCAATTAGGTTGAGATTACAAGGACTTGTTGAATTATTTTCAATTGCAATTTCGATTGTATGCCCTCAAGTTGAGTTTGTTTGGAAAGTAAGATTACGAAACTAATTATTCACAAAAGTACAATTTCTGCAAATTAATGCCATTATCAATATTAACTCTTTGTATGCAATTTCGTATGAAAATTAATCAATTTGGTGAAATGCGTAGAAAAGTGTTTTATTTATTTTACTTAACGTGGTTAATTCAATTTTTTTGTTAATTTTTAATATGATATTAAAGACCATGTATTATATTTACTTTCATTAAAGACTAAAAAATGATTTTAAATGCGTTAAGATTGTACCGACAATACAATGTTCCACCATCTCTAGAATTATGGTGAAAATGATTTTTTGAGAAATTTGAAAACTGGTTAATTTAATACAATTTTAAATTCCTTTTATGTGTGTAAATATACATTATTATTATAAAATTAATTTATATTCGAATAATAATCATATTTTTGTTTTTGGAATGGAAACTTGAAACTGATTTATTCCTGATTTATTTCCTGGTTGATTGATTTTAGTAGTACCAAAGCTTATTCTTCTGTTCAACTAAAGACTAAACACAACCGGCCTTTTTTTCTTTAATCATCAGTACTGGGCATCTTTCATTCACAGATTTTACAGATACACAGAATTCGTACTTTGTTAGGATTGCCACTCGTAAGAGGTGACTGAAATCCCCCGGTGCCAGTCCGGCACTTGTGTAAGAAGTGTACATGGTGATCCGCCCCACTTGCGTTAACTGACCAGAGTTGTATGTTATCTGGTACTAAGGGAATCATGGGCTTTGGCTGGACTGACCATTTGGAGTTGGATCCATAGTGGCAGTTTGGTTAATACCTAAACTTACGCGGAAAGAATGTTCAGTTTTGGTTCACATTCGGTGTAGAGTTGCGTATTCACCACCAGGTGCTATAGCCCAAAATTGTAGCAGAGACAGTAGACCTCACATTTTACCAAAATGGAAGATATGACTTACACAAATTTCTTCATTGGTACCAGCGGTATTTCTAAGGTAATTCCAATGGAGCATTTATCGGCGGATTATCTTGATACGTTGTGTTTTGAACACCGTAGTGTTAAGCCTCCACGGCGCTTACTTCCTCTTCATCTTTACAATATCTGCAAGTCGATTCAAAGTACTCACACTTTGTACTTTGTTCAATCTATCAATGTATTGATAGAGTTCCTATTCCATCAAATACGACAACTAGAATATTCAAATACCCAAGTTATTTTTCATTAAATTTAAATAATTATTTTATTGATTTTAATTATAGGTCTGTATCCGCTATTTGGTATCAGATAAGGCAAATAGGTTGTCTCAAAACTTATCTTGTTCATTTCAGATTACCACTGGGACAACTAAGTACTTTTCTTTGCATATTCTTCTTTTTTCAATCTAAAAAATAAGATAATATTATGATATTCTCTTTAATTTCTCTAGTATTTTTCGTTGTTAACCGTTGAGACTTGATTGCATTAATAACTATTGATCCATATTACTCTTTTTCAGTCACCAAAATTTCGGCTAAATGGTCGCATTTTCAATTAGAGATTTCAAGTCTAAGTCCAAATTCTTCTATCCCTACCCCATTCTTAACTAATTGAGCTGTTCGTGATTGATATTTTCATATGTTGTTTTATTTCATAAGATAAGGTTATACCTAAACTATAGTATAAAAGTGTACTTATATTTTTTAGGATAGTTATATAAAATATAAGGAAAAATTAAAGAAATTTAAAACCTAATAATATAAATTAATCGTAAGAATTCAATATATAAAACTATTGTAACTTACCACAATGAAAAACTTAATATAAACCGCAAAACTATTATCTTGTTTTAGTGAGATTTTCATGGTGTTCAGACATCATAATGAATAACTATTAATATTTTATGATAATTATAAATTTTCGTAAATATATTAAATTTCATAAAAACAAAAGAATTAAAAATCTCTAATAATTTATTTTTTATTATTTTATATAAATTTTAGTGAAACCAAACAATTACGCATTTCATATTTCTGTCAACTATTAACCGTTGCATTCTTAGTAATAACAACATTGTATACTTGCTCAAGTAACTTTTTCAGTAAAAAATATTATTTATAAAGTTTTTATGTTTTACTCCATGCTCTCTACAAATTAACATTGGTTCTTCGTAATTACACCTGAAATTCCTAACGCCAGCTGTTTGGAAAACTTTCTTGACAGTCTTGAAGTTTGCGATATTAGCCAAGAAACTTGCTCTAATTATGTCAGCGCATTTTTTTGACAGACCAAAGCGTACGACACTTTTTGGAGTACAAATGCACTAACGAAGTGAGTTTTCCTGTTACTCCAGTTGCACTTCTTATTGCACTTGACTAAACGCATTGCACCAAAGCAAAAAATCGTACTGAAATGCAATTTACTTGCTTTGTGTCATGATGAACTTTTGAAAAAAGGCTTTCAAAATTAATTTCGCAAATTTACGCTTTTTAATTTTTAGTACTGAAAATTATGCTTTACTGCAATCTGAATATATGAGTATGCAAACACGACATATGCATTAAGCGTAAATGAAAGAATTGCACCTTTACCTTTGCAAAATGCAAAACTGTTTATAAATATTAAAAATTAAATTAATAGAAGTATCAAATAAGTTTATTATATTCATGCTCCCAGATTTGCACAAAACCATGTTAACAACCTGTGAGATTGTGTAGTGATGAAATGCGATAAAAGTAAGACCTTTATGAGCCATGACAATGACAACATTTTCAGTTTTTAACTCTGCAATCGAGACGAAATCGATAAAGCAATTCAGCGAAGCATTACAAATGCCTAACACAATGTTTGCGCTCAACAAAGCATTCGCGGCTTTTGGAAAATGGAAAATGGAAAATTTAATACAATAATGAAATGAGTTTTCTTCATTGAATACCTTCAACTTTACCTTTTATAGTCCCACAATTTGTGATTGATATGCTTCAATACCTTAAACAATGACGGCTCTCAGCACACTGTAAGACGTCATCAAGCGTAAATGAAATGCTACATGATGTTTAACAAAATATTTTTAATTTCTCTATGATGTCTTACAGCGGGAATGACACCTTTCAGTAAGTCTTATATTGAAAAATATCAAAAAAAAAATCGAATGACTAAGTGAGAAAAATAATAAATAAATGATTATTGCCAATTTGAACAAACAATATTTATTTATTAAATATAGAAATACAAATACAAGAAACGAAAGTTCAATGATATGCAGATATCTGTAAACAAGTTGACCGCTCTTAAAAGGGCACTCATTGAGATGCCTTATAGATATTGTGTGTCATAGAATTGGTTTACTGACAGGTTATTACCGTAAAAAAACAGTCAAAGGAACTACTTTTGACTCCCCAGCGCGAATGATGGGAAAAAGATTGCAACGCTTATAGTTACATACTCATTACATATGTATTTACAGCATATGGTAAATATGCTGATAGCTTACCTTCCACAAGATATTAATCAACCGCAAGCCTCCATGTATTATATTTACTTTCATTGAAGACTAAACAACGATTTTAAATGCGCTAAGATTGTAACGACAATACAATGGTCCACCCTGCGTAAAATAATCTCTTGAATCATGGTGATAATTTAATCAAATCTATCCTGAACTAGACAGATGCCATGTCGATTACGTTTATATACTCAAATGCATTATTCAACACTCATCGAAAAGATGATGTACAATTATATTTGGCGATAAAGTTCTTTGATATCCACATATTTTTAGATTATATATAAATTAATATGAAAAATATATCTTAATTCCGAAATTATAAATGAAGAGTGGCTACTGGTGTGATACCTGGAGTAATATTTTCTCTTCTACTAAAGAAGAACTTCATTTCTTATTAAAAAAAAGTTGACATACCTGAAATGATCTCTTATACTAAAAATGGCGTAATTTTTTATTAAAAAAAGTTGACGTCCCTTGATTCTTCCTCTTTAACTAAAAATGGCATCCCTTCTTATTAAAAACAAAACTAATGTTATTAGCACTATCATGTTAATAAAATAAGTCCATTCAAAGAAACAGAACATCTTCATCTTCTGCAATCAGCTGATAACATTTCTTGTCATATTCTCTTTAAATCACCGACTTTAACCTGTGTCAAAAAGAGGTTTCTGTTTCGGGACTTCTATTTTTGTCTAATTTTAAGATTGTCTCAACAACTCACAGTTTTTTTTTAAAGATCAAAGTGTCTTGTGTTCAGTTGGGTTCAGCAGCGCAGAAAATCAGCAATAGTTGCAGCAATTCGCTCTGTTGAAGGCCAGTACCCCATTCATATTCTATACTTAATCCACCGTTTTCAACAAATTCTATCGAATTGTATACTCATTTACTTTTTTTTCACTATATAAACTTATATTAAGCAACAGGAGTTCAAGATTTTCTGTAACATCCATCGTATATTACATCAATATACCGTTTTCTGTTGATTCTCTTCATTCTATAGACTTGCTCTTGATATGCATCTTGATATGCTATTTATTTGCCGTTGTATACATATGTTATATGAAAAATTCAGTGAATATATTGCTATATATTATATGGTTGTACTTACTATTCTTTCTTAAATTTTTTTCTCTATTGTAGTTAAATTTTATGAATAAAATATCTATGTATTTATATATATGAAGAGTTTAATCGATTATAAAAAATTACAACCCGTTTTATAAAACGCTTAACATATTTGTGTTTTTTTTTACCCAATTCTATAATGGCCGTTCTTATATTAGCAATCGCAATTTGTTTAATTTCTCTATAATAGAAAGATTTCCATTCCCTCTATTTGCATTAGCAATTCGTTTAATTTTTCTATGTTTTCATTAGTGATACGCGCTTGGACCTCACTTCATATTTCATTATATTCTACACCTTCCTGAACACGTTTGGGCGCTTTGAACTCACGTCATATTTATTGTATTCTCAACTTTCCTGAAAGCATTTGTACCATTCCTAAACTCATATGTGTGATATATTATATTCACATATATGAATGAATATGTGATATATATTTATATGATATATTATTTTTTTATATTTTAAATGATTCGCTGCACAAACTCTCAAATTCTTCGTTTTCCCTTACATTGCATTGTAATTCGTTAATTGCAAAAGAAAATATTTCATCATTTTAACATTTCCTTTACAAATTCTTAACAAAAAAATGTACCCTGTCATCAACATGCCCCACATCCACTTAAAGTAATTTTCATTTTCATAATATATACAGAATATAATATGCAGTATACTCGTATCAGATATTCGTGTTAATGTTGGTATTGATTTTTTATCGAAAACATATGAACTTTAATGAAACACTTAAGGCTATTTTTGGCATTTTGTATTTGCTACAATGAACTTGAATGTACCTGATTGTGTGCATAATCCTTGAACAGAACTCAAGAAAAAATTGAACTTGAAAAGCACAGATGGAAAATTAATTAACAAATTAACCAAAACATCTTTAGGTGGCTTTCTACCCTCGAGCATCGCACGCGCGCACAGAACTAATTAAACGCTGCCAAACCAAACCAAACCAAACCAAACCGGAGCAATTTAATCAATTTTGAAATTAATTTAAATGCTTACTTTTATACAAGAATTTCCTCTTAATTAACTTACGAATTCACTAAATGTTATCCTTTTTCTTTCATGTCTCAATTACAACAAACCAGCGATTCTAATGAATTGGAGCCAGTGACTAAGACAAACGAGGCAGTGATCCGCTTCTATCGGCTAATACAAGCTGCACGCGATGGTCAGGATCAAAGAGATTGTCTACGCCTATATCCGCAATGTAACATAAATACGAAGTGAAAAAGGATGTTTCCATTATAAATGAATTAAGCAGTAAAAGCCAAATTAACGAACTGAGCAATCAAATCATCTGCAGAAAGTCAGAAAGTCAAAAAGTTAAGCGAAACAAAATTTTGCTTTAATCTATGAAAATTTCTGGTAAAATCAGTGTAAATTTTTTTTTACCAGAAATCGAAGTCATTTTATTATTTCGACACGAAATATTAAATTATTTAATTATAATATATATATAATGTTTTATGACTGTTAGTATTGTAAATATTTTATTGTTAAGAGATTTACTTTCCTATAAACTAAATTATTTTTAGTCTTAGCTTCTTTGATTACATTGTGGAATCAATTAAATAAATATTTATTTAATAAACAAAAA
>NC_051847.1:175350491-175359035 GCF_002237135.1 Teleopsis dalmanni
TTAATTTTATTGCCACAAATACTTCTCAACCGAATTAAATTGCCAAATATAAAATAGTTGTATTTCTACTGTTAATCGCTTTTAATAATTTATAATAGATATTTTGCATTTTATTAACTTATTTTTATTATATTTTTAACTAAAGAGTAATATTTCAAAAATTATCTAAGGTGGTAGTAATGTTTGATTTACTACTCCTAGTTTGAGTGCCTGCCAAGAAGTCAAGTTACAAGTACATGAAATTGAGGCAATTGCAAATAAAACCATTACTTTTTTATATATACTCGTACACTTTTTGCCATTGAAGTTAATTTTTTTTCCTTGTGGTTGAATAAATCCTATGAGTTAACATTATAATCTACCAACGAACCAACCTGCCTGCCTACTTAACTGCCAAACTACCTACCTACCTACCAAAAAATATATTTGCTGCTGAGTACACAAAGCAGGCAACCATAAGCAGGAACGGAACGATGAAAAAATTGAAGCCATCAAAAACGAGTTTTATTTGTCTTTATGCTCGCTTCACTTGCTTCAGAATACATGTTGTACCAGACTTCCAAAGCGGGAAGTGTGGGTTAACTGGATTTCCTAATGAGCAAGCATAGCGACAGTTTCTTTAGATTTTTGGTTTGGTTTGGTTTGGTTTGGTTAGGTTTGTTTAGGTTTGGCTTGTATAATTTTTGCGTGCAAAATATAAGTGAAATTATGCCGGCTCAGGCTCCAAAGTATGACACTCATCCACAAATGTACTCACAGTTTAAGTGTATAAATATATCATTATGTATAATGTATATGTTAACATTTGTATCTTTAACAATTGAAATATCTTTTATAACTCATTGTTTTGCATTCTAGTATAAAATGGCCAAATTTGACGCTTCTTCAAATTATTAAAAAGAATTTTTAATGACTGCCGTCGCATGCCTCAGGCAAAATTTCTTTCAGTGCATAAGCAAAAATATGAATATATTATAGATATATATACATATATGTACAAATGTATATCGTACATATGGAAAAGATAAAAATTGTATTTTTATCAACTTGAAAGTCATCTTCTCGAATGCATTTGTTCGTTCGTGTATATTTTTATATATCTTGTACGTAATTTATAAATTTAAAAATTTCTTTTAACATTTTAATGTTTCCTCAAGAGTAAAATTATCTCAAAAAAATGGTTTTTTTGTTTTTTTTTTATATATTTTGTTTCTTATAAATTTGTACAATTTTATCTTAGAATTTTTGCTTGCAATTTGCATTTTACCTAAGTGCAGCAGAAGAGCACACGTTCAACAGCCTTTTGCGCTTGATCCATAAGTCCTTCAATGTATAACATCAGAACAGAACGACCACGGTAGGCCACTTTTCTTGTCGCACTGTTCTCAAGATGCAATGGCAAATGTATCTGATGTTGTCGTCGTTGTCGGTGCCGTTGCCGGTGTCGTCGGTGTCGTTGTTAGCACTGTCGTTGATGTGGCAGTGTACGTTAACGTTTTCACTGACGCTGACGTTCTATCTAAATTTAATTTACTTGTAAGTTCAACAGTACAGAATAGACAAGCAAGGTTCGAGCACAAATATTCGGTTAAAAGGACAGACGTATAGAAGAGATAGATGTGCTCATATAGATTTAGACAAACTGGCGAAATAGAAAGGAGGCAGCAGCAGCAAGATGTACGCTCTCCTCACATATGCATTGCACTTTGCTAACAATACTAATACTTTGATGTGCTGCTGGTTGGCTGATTTTGTTAGCTTATTGTTGTTGCTATCTTTACTTCTTGAATATATTTTTAAACCGCTACGACGTATCTGCCAAGTGCCAAGTTCAATAGCTGTGCACAACGCGCGCTGATGCATTTGAAATGCTACGGCAATAATCATTTTAAAAATATGTATTATGTTTATATATACACTATATATGTGTATATAAATTTACACAATATATATATTAAAATATATATATATATATCTGCATTTAAAAAAGTTCAAAAAATATTCAAGTAAAAAATTACAAGCAATCAAAAAAGTTATACATTCACTCTTTTTTCGGTAAATGTAGGGAGTTTTATATTTAACAGATACCTCCTGCAGGGAAAATTGCGAGTTGAAAATTTTTAGATACACTAGTTTATATAAAAAAAAGAGTAAAATATGAAAAATAATAAAAAATTATGGTGTATAAAAATTGTTCAGTTTTAATTCTAATATTAAGGAAAATACATTCTATAAGCATTTGAAGTTGCTTTCTGTTGTTGGTTGCTGGTCCTGCTTCTTTCTTTCTGCACTTCAGGCATAACCAAAGGCTCTGGGGCATAGTCATAGTTAACAACTTAAAAATGTGTAATTGTCAAGAAAATAATTAAATTTTGATTATCGAATTCGTTCTCCTTCCGATGCTTTAGATGCGCTCATAATAAAAATGTCTTGCTAAGGAAAAATTAATGAATTAATGTTCGTGCATTTGCTCTCATTGGTTTGATAGCACTAATATTTTATACTTTATATGTTTTTATTCTATTTTGAAAGATATTTATGAGATATTTTTCTTTTTTTTTGTTGTATTTATACTCTTCAACAAATTCTATACTTTAAAATTTAATTTCAGTGTTCATAAAGATTGCATTTCAGCAAATACCTGTGCTAACATAATTTTTTTTATGGCTTATGAAGTATTTAAAATTATTTATTGAGACATTCCCATTAAAAATAGTTTAAAATATTTTAACATTATTATTATATATATTTAACTACCTTTTTAAAAATTAATTTTATGCTTAGTTTCAAGTTCATTGAGTCTCTGAATAGTGTTTATAATTTGAATAGTGTATATAAGACCTTAAAATGATAATAAATATTTGTGTTATATTTGTAAGAAGAGCTATTCATATCTTAAATTTGTTAAAATATTATATATAATATTTTTTAGATATTACTTAATATTAAAAGTGATTTTGAATTTTATTCATGAGATAATAAAATTTACTTTTATATGTTGTAAAAGCAAAAAACAGGGAAGTATGGAAGACTGTTGTTAAACAGGCTTACATCCTACATGAACTGTATAGTCACGGATGATGATGTATATGTTGCAATATAAAAAATTCTATTATGACCTTTGCAGGCTGTTATGTTCTGCCTATATTTCTATAAATATATATTTATACAGAAGAAAAATTTTATATATTCTTTAAAACCGAAAGTGCTGAAGTCTAGTATTTTTTCCAAATATCTCACAATTTTTGGTATTTAAATTTGTGAATTTATGTTGTGAATTTTTATTATCTAAATTGCAAATAATTTTATTTAAGCAAAACAAAAGGTCAGTAATTATCTATACACAATTGTATAGTAAATACAATAAAATATTTTAAATGTTAGAAAGATAGAGAATAAGGAATAAAATCACATATGTTTATTGAGATATACAATGAATAACAAATAAGTAAAAATAAGAACCACTAATAATAAAAATTAGAAAAAAGTAGGACCAGTAATATAACTTATAAGAGAAAGAGAATTATTTGTGATAATTTATTTATCAAAGATCAGACTATGATGGTTATCGGCCTTTGATCACTTAGTGTGGTGCCGGGATTGTTGCCATTCTAAAAGAAAATCCATTGAATTGTGTTTTCCAAACTTACCACTCCGCTGTAACGGCGGAAGACACGTCTTACTAAAATAGTGAAATCGTTAAACGAACTATTGCTATATATTTAACTGGAAATCTTTTGTATAATCCTTAATAATTCAGTTCCGAGTGTATATATCATATTCGTGTATACGCAAATATGAATGATATTTAATATCAAGCTAATTAGAAAGCTACTTTATTATATGTATATAATTTAAATTATATAAAATATTTATAATAGCAACGAAGAAGTACTCGTGAGTGCAACTTGTAGTGTACAATTTAACACTTAATTAATTATTTTTAATTAAGTTTAACTTTTCAAACAAATTTAATTTATTTTCTTTGAACTCAAAGTCATATTCATATTTAGTAAATAATATTACTTTTCTATTTATTTCTATGTTCAGATTTTGATGAGTATTTAAAAGAATTCTATATATAGAAATCAGCTTTTAATAATTATTTTATTGTGGTGAAGCTTTTGATTAGTGACTGTAAAATGCTAATGAAATGTTTGCAGTCTAATTTTTTTAAGTAATTAGAAGTTTAAAGTTAAAGCAAATGTAATTAAATTTTTTTAAATAAAACCATTTAAACTTCCTTTCTTCCGCTGCTGCCACTCTGATAGTACTTTATTTCTATTATTTCTAATTTATAAACATTAAATTAATATAAACTTATTTTGTAATTTCTTTCTTTCTATCTGCTTCTCTTATCACTTTATTTTATTCCCTTTTCATACTAAATTTTTGCTAATATATGAACATATATATTTCTTGTATCTTTTATTTTATTATCTTTCCATTAAATAAAAAAGTATTCTAGCCCTCCTACTCTTAAAGAATTGACTTTTGTTTAATTTTTTGACTCTAATAGATATAGAAGCATCAGTGCCGGGCACTACCACGTGCTTAGGGAGTGCCCGGCACTGATGCACAAGCGGAAGAAATACCTTGGAGGTTATTTCATGGATCATAAAGATTCAAGACTAGAAAAGTTAGGCTCTATACTGTCGTTCATTAAAGAAATCGCACTTGGAGAAACACTCTAACCCGAGTAAGGAGCACAATAGATCTTTCAGGTCACAGTGCACAATTAGTAATAATAAAAATATAGCATGATGCAACTCTAATATAAAGTACAGCGATTGGCGAGTAAAGGGATATACTAGGTCCATGTTGATTATAATCCAATTATTATTAAAAAATAATTTATAAATCAATTGCTTTGAACTTCATTTTAAGTAATTTTATATATATTGATTTTATTTTACAAGATACGTTATAATGAGAGCACCGTGATGCATTTTTTTGAATGACCTTCATTTACTTATGCGAAATTATTTAAAAAAAAAAGCAAACAATTTCTATTTGCTTTATTTGTTACACTTTATCAGTATTTTTAAAATTATTAAAAAAAAATGATTGACCCTTATCAGTCATTCATGTTATGAAAATCACGTACCAGTTTATTTTAATATAATTTCAATATCTCATTTTGCATTAGTCAAATGCGAATAGTTGAATGATTCTTAGATAATAATCCTATTAAAAAAAAAAATAAATAAATTAAACAAAATAACATTAAAAATAGATTTGCTTATATTTATTTTTAAAACCCCTTTGAGTTGGAGTTATTCGTTTTTATACTAAAAGTTTTCCATATGAGTTAACTTTTGTAGTAAAGTTCAAAGAAATTTTTATAGTTTTAGTTTTATTTTTAGGCTTAACTGGCGGTAACAATAAAAGTTTCTCAAGCGTTGTTACTTTTTATAGAGTAACGGTAAAAAAAAGTTTAATTGCTAAACTCACAATTGTCGACTTCATCAAAGAATCTCATTTAGGTTTTAAATGTTTGGAATAAAGTAAAATACCTTAAAAAACACGTTTATTTAATATATGTTAAAATTTATATAAAATTAAAAAATTGCTAAAATTTTATATTTAAATATTTATTATTTGTAAATACAGTCAAACTTCCATAACTCTAACTTCTATAACTCGTGTTTTCTATAACTCGAACCAAAAACAGTGCACCAAGGTTTTAGAGAGCAAATTACATACAATTCTGCTTCCATAACTCGAACTTCTATAACTCGGATTTCTCTATAACTCGAAAAAACTTTGTTCCATGCCGATAAGAATATGGGAAAGTGCATTCTATAAGTCGAATTTTTATTTTAAGTTTAAAAGTATTTTGCTGTTAGGGGAAGTCCCTTTTTCCAAACCAAATGTTTAATTTTTTATGTTGCTTCTTTGTGCAAATGCCAGTCGCTGACAGCGTGGTTTAAAGTAAATAAAATAACTTCCAATGCTACTCTTATCGATTATATTGAGTTTGAAAATGAAATTTGTACATCAAGTTTTCCTACAGATGATGAGGGTTCGGTGGATGTAATTGTTTATCAGCCTTCCAAAAATGAAGTAGAAGACTCATTTAATATTCTGAATTTATATTTGCAAACGAATGATAGTACAACTGATGATCACTATAAGAGTATGAATAAAATGGAATCTCTTTTTATTGAAAATAAGAAAAAAATTAAAGTCCCAAACTACAATTTCTGCAAATTTGAGGCATATACCGCAGGCTCTCATTTAAAAATGTTATTAGTTTACGCCGGCCTACATTAATCATTCAGTAAAGTTTATAATCCAGGCAGTGTTAATATACATTTGTCGTATTAAAATTATTTAAATTCACAAAGGATAATAAGATTAATATTATCTATCGATAAGATTAGAAGTAACTATATTTACATGAATATAAAATATATATTTATAACCTGCTTCCTTTTATTTTTGTGTTTTGTTTTTTAAAGATTATTAATGAAACTTGAAACTTAACCCTATTAGTCTTTAAAGTTTTGTTTTATTTGTATTTCGTTTTACTTTTCATATATTTTTTTATATTCTATCTAGCTTAATCCGTCAATTTTTATGTCTGGATCATCTTCTTCCATGGTTTAATAGTCTTTTAAGATCTAGAACTGCTTAATAATCCTTAATAATTCTATTATAGGAATAATTGTTATATTATCACTATATGCTCTCTAAACTTATGCCATAAATGTTCAAGTCATTCGGTATATCTCTGTCTCACCTGTTTTCTTTTGAGTATGCTATCCTTCGGTGGATCCAACATAGATAGTCTGCTTATTCTTGTGCCATTGATCTATAAGTACTCACGTTTAAAGACAAAAGCTGTTTGATCTTTTTGTCGCGTTCGAGAAAAAACTTCTAAAATGAACTGTTGGTCCGATATGTGGGGAAGTGCGGTTCTAGAGACGCTACAAGTACAAACTGTATGCAATCTGCCTCAGACATAAACTTAGCAGACGTAGTTTCTAAAATTGAACTCGGTGAACGCCGATGTACGGTTAATGCATCTTCTAAAAGTGAATTGAAGTCTGCTCTCGCAAAAACTTTTGTAGCAGATTTTATAGTAAGCGGCAGCAAGACAGACCATATTGTCGCTGGCATCATGATGTAGCCTAAGGGTGCCAAATTGAATGAAATCAGCTAACAATGCAAGAGGTCAAGACCGGATACCAGTTATAGTTCATAATAATAATGTGGCTGACCATAGCAGTATATATTCTGATTTTCTTAGCCTGTTTAGATAGAACTTTTTAGCGTTAGTTTGAACCACAAACTTAGTGTTTGCTGCTTAAATTGTGTAGTCTATGACTGCTTCAAAGTACTTCGTTTCAATAAAGAACACTTCTAGATCTTTTGTGAGCTTCATATCTTGTGCTATCTATTATTATTTCTTGATTTTAGTAAAAATTTTTTAAATGTTTGCTTAAAAAATCTTTACAAAATTGTACTGTTTATGTTACTTGAACTTTGTATTTTTTTTTTTATTTTTTAATAATAATATAATAATATATATAGAATAAAAATAGTATATCAGTGTTCTCATACTTATGATGATTACTTGAGAATACTGGAAACAGCGTTGTAAGGTCCGCCAAACTTCAATAAATTAACTAAAATTTTTGTTGTTGCCTTTTCATTTCTATTCGAAGCCTTCTAACTTTTAAATAGTTGCTTTTCGTCATAAGAAGCGTCACTTTCGGCAAAAAAAAACAATTAAGATTAAAAGTAGTACTTTTTTTAATTACTGCAAAAAGTTGAATAATGAAGATATTTAATTTCATTTGTTATTTTTAAGAATAACGCATAGAAGTAGCACTCTATTTACTGCTGTAAAAAAATGAATGCATTTAGTGCACATGAAGCAGTTTTGAATAATAAAATTTCTATAGTGAAATAATTTATAATGGTTAATAAATATTTTTACTTAATTTATACAAAAAAAACTTTGATTTTTTAATATGTTAAGATTTTAATAATTAGTTATAAATTTTAGTATTAATGACGAAGCTATAGTAAGTAGTAATTTATTGCATATAAAATGTCACTCATACCACCAGTAAATTTTAATATTTCTACTAATAATCTTGTGATTACATTTTAATGATACAATACAAAATAAATCTTTATTAGTTTTGTATTTAATATTAGCTTATATAGTTGAATAAATTAATTTTTCTTAATACTCACAAAAAATAAAGTGCATTTTTACAAAGACGACGGCAAATATCTTGAAAGTTTTTATTTAACTGCACATGGAGAAGATGTGTAAATTATCTTCTTAAACTTCGTTTAAATGCTTTCTTTTAAATGTATTAAACGTACTCGCTCGAATTGTACAGTTTTCGTTTTGTAATTATACTCTAAAATTTTATGTTCCATGCCTGTATGAACAAATTAATAAGCACTAGAAGAAGAAGCAACATAAACGCTTTTTAGACTGAAAAATTTTTCTAATGAATCAGCATCGCAGTTAACTTAACTTTTGTTGTTGTTGTCGTTTTTTCGTTTTTTTTATTTTTT
>NC_051847.1:175359135-175361982 GCF_002237135.1 Teleopsis dalmanni
AATAAATATTGATGAAGATTAAGAATTTTGCGTTTTATTTATTTATGACCGGAAACTTTTCGGTCACAATGTAGAATAATCGACACGGTTGCCACTTTAATATTTTCATGAGAATTCAATAAAATGTTGAATTTAAGTGAATCAAAATATAGTAAACGACAATAAAAACTAATTTTATTAAAAAGTTTTTATTAAAAAAATTAATTATCATTATTACGTTAGGTTAGCTTATACCGGAGATCTCTAGTCGATCCATTTAGGCCTAATGGCCCATTGTTTTGCCGTATATATGGGAAAAACTCAGGGTTTGAAACCACCTAGAACCTTTGGCGAAGCATAAAATGCTATTTAGTGTCAGTTCCTCAAGAAAGGGGATTCCCCAAGTGTTAAGTCGCCGCCGTGCATGAGCTGGGCAAAAACATAGTATATGAGAGATACTCTCATCGTCTTCCCCACACCTATGACATATTTGATTGAAAGGAAGATCTAATCTTCTAGTATTGTTCCCTAGTTTACAGTGGCCTGTAAGTAAACCTACTAAAAGACCAATATCTCTTGAGAACGTCTCAATGAGAATTTTAGATTTCCTTTTATCGGAAAGTGGCCAGATTGCATACAGATGTCTGCATATCGCTGAGTCTTTCCATCTTCGATTGTATACGAAAAAACACGAGCAACTTTTACGAAAAATCTTTGATTTCATCCGATTTATCGTCAGACGTACAAATATTGCTATTACACGTCAGACTTGGTACAAATTTCGCATTTTAAAGCACAAGTTGTACGACCTAATGTGATGTTAATACGTGCTTTATATTGGCTATAGAATAGGTATATCATTACTTGGAAATTTTGTGTGTTTATTTTCTAATAAGTAAGGTTTCAGTGAACATATTACAAGCTATGTATCTGTATCCATGCCTGTTAAATTTGATTCACGGACCTTTTTAATCATTTCTCGGACCACCGGTTGGGAACCACTGATGTAAATATTCAACAAGAGTTGATCGACTGTGATGACTTAGTTCCATGTATTTATTTTTTACTCTAGAGGGTAGAACTAAGAACTATACCTTGCTGATTGTGCAAAACAATAAACTATCTTTTAAATGAGAACTAAAAATTTAGTTTGCATTTCATTTGAGCAGTAAAAAGAACTTTACCAAAAATATTTAAAAAAAAAAAATTAATTTAAATTCTAGTTTACTTTAAAGTGTATTTTTTATGTGAACATTTGTTATCACCGTCATTATTATTGCTGTGTATAATAAAAAAAAGTCAAAAGTCAAATAAAACAAGTTAAATAATTCTAATTTTATGTTGGAACGAACTAGAAGTTCTCGCAAAAAGTTCTTAAAAAAATGACTATTTTTGTTGTTAGTTGTCAATATAAAAGTACATAAGTCAAATGAGACAAATAAACTGTGCTGGTATATATCATATAGAAACATTAGTGTCAAGTACTTAAAACGTATATATACGATATATAAAAAAAGTTAAATACATAAATCATTTATGAACCTGAACCAATCCTTTTTTTCTAGCATCACATAAGTGATAAAATTCTTTAGTATATTGCTGCAGAGCAGAATAAAATCAAAATCACGGTAAACTTGCACAATAGATTGATTAAAAAATATTGAAATCGTTAAAAATTAATGACTTTGGTTCATTAAAAATTATTCTTAAAGAAATTTATCTGTGTGCATAAATGTAAATGCATTAATGATTTTGACTTGGCATTATTGTTTGATAGAGTTTAACCAAAAAGTTGGTTTAAACATCTCGTGCATATCATGTTAGCATGTGGCAATGTAATGTGCAAGCGTATTGAGTTTACCACAATTGCAACACAATTTGGTGTTATAGAGGCAGCTCCGATCATAATTATGATTATAATTCTAATACATTTTTTTTTTACAACTTATATCTTTTTGTTACTCATATACCTATCTGATGATGTGATGACTACATTAGATACAAAGTCATAAGACACAGACAAATGCTGTGCTGCTGCTGCTGCTGTGTTGGTTGCGGTTGTCTAAAAACTAACACCAACTGAGCCGAGCCGAGCCGGCTGTCTGCTTGCTGGCCCATTTGTTTGGAATCGTGATGATGACTCTTTATGATGAATAATGGCATACGAAATTTATTTCACAGTTACTTTATTGTAGAAATTCAATTGAATTGTAAATTATATTTTATCTATTCTTTTCTCTTATACATTTCTCATACACATTTTTGCCTAATTTCATGTGTTTTTCATTTTTGAAAAATGCGCACGGATACAAGTGCAGTGTAGCATTTTCCAAATACAAGGCCTTGGCAATAACATTTTTCCACCATACAGTCAGTATCTATTATTTCTCTGAATTTCAATTTCATAATTAAAATAATGTACATATTATTAATATATATTAGTTCATTACATATGTACATATTATACAAAGCAGAAAGGTTATATTTTTATTATTAAGAAATTAAAATAAATAAAGAGAACCTAAAACGCTCGAATAAGCAAAGTTCATTTAATTACAACAAAAATAATTGTTTAAACCAGGTCAAAACCTTCATTGTTTAACATTAACATTAATAATTTTTGAATGACTCAACTCAATATTTTGTAAAACCTCCAGGTATTTTTAAGATTATGTAAATGTAAATTATATAACCACTAAATATAAATTAAAATAAATTATTGTTGCTAATAGGTTGTAATTTTAAGCTTCGCTCTACATGTGATAAAAAAAATCCACATACTTTTTTATAACCCTTATTAAAGTTTAAAATTATTTAAGTATCTTTTTAATTTTAGTATTTTTACTTCGGTAAAATACTCTATAAATA
>NC_051847.1:175362082-175369922 GCF_002237135.1 Teleopsis dalmanni
TTGCTTGAAGATACCAAGGAACAATACAATGCACTAACGGATAATGTTGTCGATGATTTGGATGAACTTGAACAGAAGATGGACAATATGCAATTTGTCAATGATGTAGATCTACCACAGGTATGACTTTTACCATAATCTTAATTTTATTGCTCATTTTTTTCTGGTGTTATTTTTTTTTTTTTTGTTTATTTTGCCTTGTTTTCTTCACCTGAGAAATCATTAAATTTGTTGGTATACTTGTAAGGTTGAGTTCATGCAGTCGTCGATTTGCCACTCGATTTTGGGGTGTGTTAGGTAGGACATGCACATCTACATGCGAATGCGAGTATCTACCCGTGCTCTTTGGAGTGTTCTTTTTGTATGCACAATTCTGGTGTTGCCACTCAAATTTTTATTAAATTATTTTTTTTCTTCTCTTGCTCTTATATTGTCAGTCTTGAGGGTGAGTCAGTGGGTTTTAAGCAAAACATTGTCGATTGTTTTTAGTGTACAATCTATTTGTGGTTGTGTAGAACTGAAACTTGACTTTAAGATATTTCGTAGGAATTGTTTCTTTCTGCTGGTTTTTATACAATAATTAAATTACACATTTGTTTTTAAAAATTAGTTTCTAAACAATAGAATATTTTCGAATTATTAAATAAAAACAAAATTATTAATAAAAATTTTAGTCATTAAAACAAAAACTTATAAAAGTTAAAAAAAAATTAAATGAACATATATAATCAAAATATATAAATATAGTAAAAACTTATTTTTTACCCATAATTAAAGGAAGTATTCGGTTAAAAAAAGTTAGTCCAAATAATGTTAAAAGAATAAATTTATGATTTTAGAAAAATTTTAGACCCAAGAGGGTGAAGGGGTGCCAGTTTAACAAAAGTTTTCGTTAGTTTAGTTTTTGCTCTATATTAATTGATTTTTTTAAAACTTGTTCTATTATTAATTAAAAAAAAATACGCTGGAGCAGATAAAGATATCTTGAAAAATCGGGTTTCGATTTTAATTTATATATGTTTATATTTTATCATCTATATTTTATGGAATATATGTTTTATTAATAATATTTGCTTAATTTAAATATGAAAAAGAACTTATAAATTAATTATTTAGTTTGGAAAATATGTTTGACTATTAAAAATTATATAAAATACTAAAATATATTGATATTAATTTATTTTAATATTATTAATATTATTATTAGCATTATTATTATTAATATTAAATTATTTCAATATTATTATTAATATTAATTTATTTAAATATTATTATTAATATTAATTTATTTTAATATTATTATTTAATATTGATTTAATTTTAATATTATTATTATTATTAATATTATATTATTATATTATTTATATATTATAATTATTATTATTATTATATTATTATTATTTATTATATATTAATATTATTATATTATTATATATTAATATTATTTTATTATTATTATTAATATATTATTATTTTATATTATTAATTATTATTTTTTTATTATATATTAATTATTATTATTATTATTATATTATTATTATTGTTTAATTATATTTTATATTATTATGTATTATTATTATTATTAATTTTATTATTATTATGTATTAATAATTATTATTTAATTTTATTATTATTTATGTATTAATATTATTATTAATTTTATTAATTATTATTATTATATTATTATTATATTATTATTATTATATATTAATATTATTATATATATTATTATTATTAATATTATTATTATTATATATCAATATTATTATTATTATATTCAATATTAATATTATTATTATTATTATAATCAATATTATTATTATTATATATCAATATTAATATTATTATTATTATAAATATTATTATTATATATTAATATTATTTTTATTATATATGAATATAATTATCATTATTTATTAATATTCATATATTAAGAATAATGGCTCTCTCATAGACTGGACTGCATTTCATTTTAAATATATCGCATATTATAATGTTATGACGCAGCCAGTTGGATTCTAACATAATGTTGAGAAAAGAATTGAGAGTGACTGAAGTTTCAATTATAGGAAAAATAGCAATTCTTGACCTATCTCCACACTTTTATGTGAAATCGTTTCATATTAAAAGAAGAAATCTTTACGGTTAGTTTATCTTTCTAAGTATTCTTCAACAATATCAATCCATCCTTTTTTTGCCTCGCTCGTTCGTCATCACCCATACGTAAATCAGGTCCTAACCATCAATCTTATTCATTGAGTTGAGATTTCATTTAAATGGAGAACAGAAAAAAACTTTGTTATAAACAAAAAAAGTGTTTTAATCATATACATTAAAGCTGAAAGTGTGAACAAAGCATTATTTTGATATTGTAAACGTTTTGTCATTGAATTTAGTACATTTTTTAAGTTTATTTACTTTTTTTCCTGAAAGTGTAACTAAAAAGAAATTCTTAGTAATAGTAACAATTAAAAACTTTACGCTCCGTTCAACAAAAGTGTCGGGGAATAGATTTCTATGGAAATAAGATGAGCGCGTGTCATTAGAGAAATTAAAAAATACGGAAGAAAATCGGGGAAAATGTATCACTTCGAGAAATTAAAAATTGTATTCTATACAAATATTTTGAAGCTTTTTCTTTTATATTATTAATTTATTTTTAGATTACAACAACACTTAACATATTAATCGATTAATATATTACGATAGATAAGCGGCAGCTGTATTTTTTTTGTTTTTGTTTGTTTTTATAGATAGATATCTTATGACTCAGTTTACCTGTGGCTCTTTTATAAGTTTATCAATCAAAATTAAATTACAATGTGATATATATAATATTGAAGCTCCTATGTGCATGTATGTGTGTAGTTAACTTGTATTTGGGTGACTTAGTTTTTGAAGTTGCATGGAAATCTTTTTCTCAGTAACGTCTTTAATAATATTATAAGTTTAACGTTTAATTTTTATATTTATATTAATTATATATAAATGTGCTACACTATTTTCACACCATTCATTTTAGTTTACAGACATTATTTTTCAAGTTATATGGAAATATATACTTCTCCTTCATTCCTTCTCTAATAAACAGATATTGTATATCTCGTATATATTATTAATACTAATATCTGTTATTTCTGTAAAATGGATTTCGAATATATATCTGTAAATAGTTAAAACTGAGCAGCAATAGATTTTTCTATCAGGGATAATAATCTTTATTTTAAGTTTATTTTTGTAAATATCTCCTTAGTTTTAAAAATTTCAGAAATAGATATTTACTTCTTCTTGTAAGTGCTTTTTCCAACTCGATGGTTGGCCAATATGTTTGTTACATTTGATTTATCCGCAGTCTCTTTACAGAGCGAACTCGTGCTTTTACCGAATCATTGTCATCAATTCTTAAGTCATGATACTTGTCTACCCGTACCACGCCTTATTTCAACTTTGCCTTTCAAATATAATTCAGGCAAACTATAATTTTTTAGATGTCTATATATTCAACATACTTCACTTTTGTCGTTACATTGTCTCCACTAAATCTTTTTTTTCATTTATGAATAAAATCCGAATATGCCCAGTCCAACTGATTTCTTTTGATCGATGCAGTAGGCTAACATATGTCAATGATTCTGCATTGTAATCTAATGTAGAAAAAACTTGTCCTTTTGAAATCCTTATACTAAATAATACCAACGGCTCCCGGATATATAACAGTTTTTCATCTTTATAAATGTCAATTTTGATTTCTTAATTCGAATACCATGTATTTCATTGTTCATTGAGTTTGCATTCTAGGAAAACAAATTTTTCAATTCTTTTTATATTCACACCCACTAATCTTGTTTTGCTAATAGCTCATGCGCTTTACTATACGTACAAAATAATTGTAAAAAGTTGACCACATCCATCTATCAGAGTGTATGTTTGACATCGTTTGCTGGAACAAAACCAATAAACTAATTGTTCTTAGTTGTTTAAAATAATAATTTGACAGCACAATGTCTAATAGGCTTTAATAGGTTTTACTTGCAGAGAATATTGTCGTACCAGTGGGTCAGAGATGTACGGTGTGAACAACATCTAGTCAATGCCTTTCCTCAAATTCGTATTCTGCGAACTACCTTCCTACTAGAAAAGGGATAATAATTTACTCTTTTTTCCTAATAGTGTTAACGAAATTGACTTACTTTTAAAACTTTATGTCTCGTCTTTATATCATTTTTGTTGATGAAAGCAATCTTAAAGCATTTCTTAAATCTTATTTTTTTTCTTATATATAAGAAATTATATATAATTTTTTGATATTTAACGGTTAATATTAGTACTTAAATATTAACAATTTTAATTGTTTAAACAATTTTACAAGTTTCTACCTTTTATAGAACTTGAGATATAGCCATTTGAAAATGTGTCTACTATGTCAATTCTCAAAACCCCATGAGTCCATATCTCCAAGGAAAAAAATCATACAATTTTTTCCTGAGATACGGGTCTTCTTATAAAAGGAACTCATAAAAAAATTTCAGCCAAATCGGAGATCATGAGGTCAAAAAGGTGTCTGTGTTGTAAAAGAATGACCCATATACATTTTGGATCTACATTGGTTATAATCAACATTTATGTTTATGCTAAGATTATAGAAAAAAATTTATTATTATTATGTTAACAGATAATTTTTCGATTAGGAAAATAATTTTTTTTTGTCATTATGTTTGATGAAAAGAGTGATAAAGCAAACATTTGTAAAATAAATTATATTACTAATAGTTTCCTTCCTCAAAAATGTTTTGTTGTGTGTGTGTGTGTGGGAGAGTTCAGTGTTTGCTACAATTATCTGTTAATTTTGATCAACTTAGTTTCAATTCTATTTTACATCGAGATACGCTTTTTTTTATTTATTTTTTGAATTTAATTAATAGAGAAATTTTGCCACAAATAATAATCTTAATAACATTCCCAATGCGGGGGACGATATGAACTATTTATGTAAGCTCAGCGGGTTAACCGCTTAACTGCAGCAGTGGTCACAAATGAACACAATTAATTATAAAAATTCTTTTGCTGTTAGTAATTAAAACTTGAAATAAAATATTTTTTAAATATATATTTTTATATCAAACCAAAAATATTTTTTTTTTTCGTTTTAGTAGAATTTAGTGTTCGTGTGGGTTATACACATATACATATCTCTATATATTAGCAAAGTCGTACGTGTAGGCTACACTACCGTTTCTGTGACATATTTTAACGTTGTTTTCCATAGAATTCATAAAAAAAAATTTGCATAAATATTTTAATATTGCATATTTTACCGTCAAACTTAAATAATAACAATAAAACAAAAAGTGGTTAAAAAGTGCAGGCATAGCATATATAAATTACAAAATGAAGTTCTAAAATGCATATGCTGCTATACTATTTCATTTCAATTCTAATCATATTTTACCTAACCAACATCGTTTAGCTAGCTCTAGCTGTTGGCTATACCATACCAACAAAAGCAGATTTAATTGAGATAGATTCGTACGTATTGCATTGGGCGGCAGCCAACCTACATTAACATAATTTATTTGCATGTTGCAACGATGTTGTGCCACAACCAACATTTATACCAACATTACCAGTGCTGTTTGCTGCCACCACTGCCACTTCCATTGATTTAGGTTCGCTTCGGTTATAGTGCATAGATACATTTCTCTGTTTTCATTTTGTTCTCCGTATGTTGTTGTTGCAAAGAAATGTAAAATGTTAAATACTGGTCACCATGCACGCATGCACTACGCTTCGTTTCATTTAATTAGGTCACATACGAGTCCGAATGCGATTATGTATCTGCAAGTGTTATGCTATCAGGCATTTCCTGCTAAATAAGGAGTGTAAAATTTCTCGCGCTCTGTTTTACATTATTTCACTTTTTAATGGCTTTTGTTTTTATGTAATCTTTTTCTTTTCCAATTTTATCATATACATATATATATATATATAATTTGAACTTAGATATCTAACATTCCCCTCGGTTTATAACATATTTTCTATTTCAGTTTTGTTACTGTTTGTCGCGTCGAGCTTTAAATTCATTACACAGCAAGTTTCTTAAAGAAACTTATTTCTCTTCATTATTCATAAGTCTTCTGCAAAGATAAATGTAAAAAAAAAGAAAATACAAAAAAAACTTTTCTTGTTATTTTATCGTTCTAGCAGATATTTAATATTATTTTATACGACCACCATATCGATTTGTTTATTCATTGTTAAGTTTTTTTTTTTTTAATTTTTCTAATTTATTTGTTTGTAAATAATATTGTAACTGATAGATAACATTATAATAAATAAACCAAAGCAAGCAAAAACCATGCAAGACAAACCATTTGCTCCGGAGGCAATGTTCGATTAATAGTTGCTTTGGATACCAGTCGGTTAGATACGCTCTGGGCTGCTATATTGTCTACAAAAATAAACAATTTATTTAACTTTTTTTATACAATCTTACAATCTGTATTTACGTTTTGCACAACACAGTAGTAAATTTAACATATGTATATTTTTGAATGAATTGCTTTCCGATTTTTTTTTTTTTTTTTTCCATGACACATAATTTTGATATATTGATACCGATAGTCTTATCAAATCTTCATGACCTTGCATGCTTTATATATAAAGTAATCGTTCTAAAGAAAATCAGATATAAGTAATAACTTCAATAATGTATATTGTAGATATGCATTCTGAATATATATAAAGTTATCGTGTTAAGAAAACCACATATATGTAATCCTAAAATAATGGTTATTGTAGGCATTTATTTTCACTTTAGGAAGTGTACTGAATTGAGTCATTGAAGTCAGATAGAAAATTGGCACGCGATTACTTCTTATTGTTAGAATAGAACCCTAATCTTATGTATAAAGGGGTTAAAAACTGAGTGAGAATTAAATGAATAAATTGATTTTAAGATTAGACAATATAAAATATAAAATAAAAGCATAATATAATGAAGTCTTAAAACTATTACAATGTGAATTCACTTGTAGACACTTTGATGTTCATATAAAATACAACTGCTAAGTAACAATTCTAATATTAAATTAATTTTAATTTAATTTATATCAATTAGTTGCTTTAAGTTTATATTCTCACATCATTCAAGCATGCAAAAACTGCTTAACTTAGCACAACAATATAGATATATTAAAATAAAACACAGTTAAACATCGATGAAGTGAAAAAAAAAAAATTAAAAAGTGCCAACTAATTGCACCAAGAAAAAAGAAAAAAAATATTAATGAAAAATAAAAACAAAAATAAAAAACAATATAAAATAATTTATATTCCATTGGGTGATATAAAAACTATTCGCTGTTTTTTGATATATTTTTAAACAAATATTTTTTTTTTTGCAAATTAATTTTAATAAAATTTATATAGCCATTATTATTTATGACCTTTTGCCATTTTTCATGTAGCTTCATAATTTCATCGGTGTAGAACTTCTGTAGTTTGTCTACTAATATTTTTACCATTAAAAACGTTTTGCAGAGACCAAATTAAATGGTAGTCAAAATGTTAATGCTCCAGGCTATACGGTGGAATCTTTAAAATTTTCATACCAAGTTCCGTCAATTTGTTCAGAGTCATTGAAGATGTGTGTAGTTGGACATTGTCATAATGGCACATAACTCCTTTTCAGTCTGTCCTTTTCCTTGTATAGAAAGTACAGACCGTTTTCTTTCAAAATGATTAGACATTTTTTTATAAAAGAACTATCAATTATTTATATTTATATTTATATTTATATTTATATTTATATTTATATTTATATTTATATTTATATTTATAT
>NC_051847.1:175370022-175375587 GCF_002237135.1 Teleopsis dalmanni
GAGCTACTCGTAGTGACATTGTGTATACACAAATGCATTCCATCAGAAAATTTTCGAGTATACCTATAACATCTGAGAGAGCGTCAATCTCTGTTGAAATTTGAAAATGACACACAAACTTTATTCGTACATTTTATTTCAATTAAAATTTGTGTTTATGTGTAAATCAACTGTTTTGGTTTGAATTAAAATTATTTGTTTACTTGCGCGGCACAGTTGTTCTCACCAGATTTTACACAAAGCTGTTCCAAGCTATTCCAAATCTGCGTAAAAAGCGTAATATAGCACTTTATTTGTGTTAGGCTCACAGTTTATACTTTATTTGTGTTTTACTTGAGTTTTACTAGGAGTAGCTCGTGGAACAGGCTTAATAAAATTATTAATAAATTATTAATAAATTCATAATTTCAAATGAATAAAATCAATTTTATATAATAAATTTGAAATAAAACTAAAGGTGAAACCAACATAAGTATAATTAAAAAAAATTTTTTTGAACAAAAATAATCACTTTTCGCTTTTTTTGTGTTACTGTTAGTAAAACCGTTCAAGTTACAAAGTTAATGAAATCCTTTTTTCGTCAAATATTGCTGACTTACGTATCAGCAATATTCAGTTGGTGTTATATATGCTGTAAGAAAGATTCAAGTGTTTTAATATGCAACCAAAAATTAACTAATTCTAAAAAAAACTTATACATATAATTGAATCAAAGACAAACTCTTTTTAAAATTATTCTAATATTATTAGACAAATAATTTAATAATTAAATATTACTTAAACTGTATTAATTTTGTCTGTATTTTATATTTTAAAAATACAAAAATCGTTGCATTAAGTTAATATACATATAATCTTTAGAAAAATAATTTCATTTAGTATTGTGTTTTAAATTGTCGAGACTTATCTAAAAATAAATAGAAATATAAAAACTAATTAGGATCAAATCAAAAGCAATTCTATTCAACCAGGCTTGACAAAATATGTGAAATCTTACTAGTAAATGTTTGTTGCATTATTGTCGACGTAAAGAAAGAAGAAGAAGCAAGCAACATATGTTTATGTAGCTAAACACTTAGAACTTGTTTTTAGCACGTGCAACATTACACAGGTAAAATGAAGGATAAAACTAAAGCTAATAACAAAGTCGCTAATGGTAAAATACAGAAAAAAGTACAAAAAAAGCATAACACTTTAAATGTATCTAAAAGTGACAATATTACCAAGGATGTAGTAACAAAGGCAATTAAAGAAAATATAGTTAAACCTGCTGAAGCTACACAAATTGTTAAGCAGGATAAGAAACAAAAAAAACCAAAAAAGCCTAATACTCAAATTGAAGGCAAAGTTAATGGTGAGAGTAAGAAAAATAATGTGGAAAGCAAAGAAGCTACACAAGCACAAAAAGATGTTGCATCGCTTGACCAGGACAAGAAAGATAAAAAATTGATGCGTAAACAAAAAAAGAAAGATGCTAAGAAACAAAAACCTGATGGTAATGTTTTTTTTATATAAAATATTCAAATTTAATAATATATCAAATTTTGGTATTTCTAGGCCCACGCGTTAGAGATCCCGCATTAAATGCGTCTACGGTCTTTGTTGGCAATTTGCCAACAAACTCCAAGCGGATACAAATCGCACGTCTATTTGAAAACTACAAACCAGTGCATTCTATACGTATTCGTACCGCGAATGGAAAGGCGTTGTTCAAACATAAGGTGCGAAAGAACGCTCCTTCACTTATTGCATATGTTGTGCTTTCGAGTGTAGAAAACGCTCAAAAATCTTTGGAACTAAATGGAACAACTTTCAAAGATAATCATATAAGGGTTACTCTTGCAGATAACAAACAAGGAAATGATATAAAACGCACAGTTTTTGTAGGAAACCTAAAATATTGTAAGTTGACTCTATATTCAATTTATTGACTTCTTGAAATAAATTTAACATTTTTAGCTGCAACAGAAGAGAAACTACGTGAAATCTTTTCAAGCTGTGGTGAAATAGATTATATACGCTGTTTACAAGGAGACGGAGGTTGCAATGGAACTGCTTATGTTTGTTTTAAGTCTGCAGAAGCGGTTGGTTTAGCTTTGGAACTTAAAGAGACACTGCTCGATGAAAGACCAATACATGTTGAACGTTATTTGCCAAAGAAAACTGGTGCAAAAAAAGCGCGCGATGAAGCCGCTGCCTCAAAAACAAAGGTAAAAACTGGTGCCAAAAAGCGCTTGGATGAGAAAAAACAAAATAAGCAAGGCAAGACAGCAAAGGAATCACCTCAAGAAAAAAGTAACAAAAAGAAAAAGAACGAATATCGTGGCGTAAAAATTGAGGATCAGAAAAAGAAACAAAAGAAGAAGGGCAAACCATCCGAGATGCAAAAGTTGGCTAAGAAAATAGCACCAAAATAAATTTTTATTAATAAAATCAAAGTTTTATTTGATACTTTATGCTCTTAAGCAATTTTTAATTTTACAAAAAAATAACTAAAGTTGTAAAATCCTATTTAAGTATATAAATAATTTTTGAATAAATTATTTCTATATATGGACAAATAAATTAAAGTAGCGTTTATATTAGTCTTTAATTGTAGCCAACAGGACTCTTCTAGAACAGTAAGAACTATTTAAGACAGTTGAAATAGTTTTAATATTGAAATAGTCTCGAATAGGTTGTAGTGGCCGCCTTGTGCCAGAAGCTCAGTGAAGTTCAAATTTTGTATCGTTTTGAAACCATGTTATTAACGTGATTTATACGCAGACTAGAGATCAGCGTGAGAACAATGCCCATAGTCACAAATAAAAAACAACTAATCTAACAAGTCTATAAATTTAACAAAGTGCCTGATTTAGCAGGATGACAGTTGTCAGGTCGGTAGAAAAGGGAGCCTCAAAGATTTTAGATCTTCTCCTAGCCAATGATGGACATTGCCACATGAAGACACATGAAATATAATTAAATGAATCACAAACAGTTTATGAGGTTAATTGTCTTATATTTATTTAGCTTCTGACGATAATTGTTTACTTAGTTTAGTTTGTACTTCTACTGGAAATTTGTTGAATATTTTCTTAGCGCAATCTAAACAAAACGTTCTAGTGTAATAAAAGCTGCAGGCTTCATCTTTGCATACAGGACGCTGACACTGACTACAATTAGCGCCCATAGCTATATAATACTCTGGTATTTTCTTATTGCGTGGAGGTGGTGGTTGAAATGGATCACGCATTACATAAGTGTCCTCATAATATTCCACACCCAAAATGAAAGGAGCAGTTTTACCAAATATATGCACCATTTCATCCATATCGCAAGCACTGCAACGGAATCTAATTTTGGGTTCACGTTCGTCGTCTTCATCACGGACAGGTGGTTTCGATTTAAAATCTTTGGAAGACAATTTCAACTTTGCTATTTCTGCTTCCTCATTCTCAATGTATAATTCATCATCATCAACAGCAACTGGTAATTCATCATCACTTGTTGATTCTTCATCTTCAAATGAGGTTTTCACCCTATAGGCCTGTTTCGATGTGCTTGGTACAGGTTCAGTGTCACACCTTTCTTTATTTCTAGTAGTATTCATGCTAAAAGCCTGTTTTGATTTGCTTGGTACAGGTTCAGTGTCTCGGCTTTCTTTCTTTTCAGTTATATGCTTTCTAGAAGCCTGTTTAGATGTGCTTGGTACAGGGTCAATGTCACTGCTTTCCTTATTTCCATAAGTATTCATTCTAGAAGCTTGCTTTGATGTACTTGGCGTTGGTTCAGTGTCACTCCTTTCTTTATATCTAGTAGTGTTCTTGCTAAAAGCCTGTTTCGATGTGCTTGGTACAGGGTCAGTGTCACTCCTTTCCTTATTTCTGTAAGTATTCATTCTAGAAGCTTGCTTCGATGTGCTTGCTATGGGTTCATTGTCACTTCTTTCTTTATTTCTATAAGTTTTCATTCTAGAAGATTCTTTTGATGTACTTGGCATGGACTCGGAATCACTCATTTCTGTAAACAATTGCATAAGGATATAATATATTTTAATGAAAAATTTGTTTAAATAACAAAAATTTATTTACAGCAAAGATTTAGTTCTTACAGAAATTTTTTATAAATAATTTAACAAGTTTATAATATATAAATTCTTAAAGCTACATCTTGTTACAGTTTCAATCTTGGTATTACTGAGTTCTACAATTCGTTTCAAATTTTATTTGGATTACGTGACTCTGCAGGCCACCATTTAGGTTTTTCAACATAGCAATCAGCTCCATCAATTAATAGTTTAGGTGCACCTAGTGCCTGTTCTACGCGTAATAATCCTATAGCTCGATCACGACTAATGCCACGTATTGTCCCAATATTGGCACCTGAGGCTAACTGGACAGTAGTGACTTCTTTTGATACTGGTGCCGTTAGCCGTATTGGCATAAAACGTTTACGTATTGTGCCGGTATGATAGACGCGTGCTGTAAGTTCTTGTCCAATATAACAACCCTTTTGAAAGCTGACACCATGTAGATAATCGCCATTTGCTTCTAAAGGAAAACATTTACCGGGTGGTAAATCTGTCACGCCTTCTCCTACACCGTATTTATAACGTCGTATACGATAATTACAATCGTTGGTTGGAGGAGAAACTGTAACTTTATCGGCTTCAGAAAATATTTCAGCTATATCATCCCATTCATTCTTAACACCTGCGATTACTCGCACACCCAGTTCACGTATACGTGGATCTGTGCAAAATTGCATATTACCAATTACACCCGAGCTATCGAAATTAATATCGCCATCATCTGGGTTAAATACTATCCACGGTTTGTATTTATCTCCAGCTGCTTCAATAACAATTTTTCGACGAACACGATATAAACGCAAATGTTGACGTAGCTGTTCAGAAATTCCTTTATCACATTCAATTAAAAACGTGTTTACATCTTTGGTGCGATATATAATTGAGTCATATAATATGCGTCCAGCCTTATTTAAGAACATTGTGTACATGGAATCATTAGAAAGGGATTGGTCACTGTTCAAATGTTTCATGTCGTTTGTTGTTAATCCCTGCAAAAATGGTACGACTTCTTTGCCGCTTACACGTATTAATTCTCGATCTGTAAGTGGTTCTATTATTAAACGCGTTTTACCAGACGGTCCTTCGTCTTGTGTTAAACCACGAATATTTTTTGTCATTGTTCTTAGACATTTTGTTAACAAATTGGGACCCATAAATGGGTTTACTAATTTTTTCAACGATTGCATTTCAGTTCACTGTTAAAAAATGTTTGTAGCTAAATATTTTTATATTAAATATTTTAATACCTGAATTTTTTTTAAAAACGAAAAATTTTTGAAGCCAAAAGTATTTATTTAATTTTTTATTTACTTAATAACTTTTTCAACTTTTATTTATGTAATGTTTTTTAAATTACTTAACTCAATAAATTCTTGAATTTATTCAACTGAAAGTAAATGCAATGTTTTCATAATAAATTCTAACAGCTGATTTCACGAAGCAAAAGCCGCTTATGTGATCTACCAAGACAGGGTTGATTTATATTTTTAGTA
>NC_051847.1:175375687-175396691 GCF_002237135.1 Teleopsis dalmanni
ATATGTATATTTATGTTTTTACGGGTAGATAAGCTGACATTAATCCATTCACAAGTGTAGTACTCCGAAACTAAAAACTGGATAAATCTATAACAGCTCTTTTAAATAAAAAAAAATAAAATAAATAAACTAGATAACCAATTTATATTGGTAATCTATATAATGTCGAAATACTACTTTCAGTAATGATAGCTAAAATCGTTGGACTATGTGAATAAATCAGCATTGACTTCATAGTTAAAGTCAATATCGAAAATATTATTCAAAGGTCCTCTTCGGGTAATGGATTCGAATACTCCCAAGGTAAGAAATGCCTGCCTTAAAAAGGAGAGTAAAATCCCTAAGGCACACATTTTGGAATATACAACTGTGGTTGAAAATTATGTATGCCTATAATCTGCCACCACAGAATTCAAGTGTCCACAATTTTGATTGTCCAGATGTTTGCATGGCCGGTTGTTCAGGTCATGATGTCTTTGATTAATACCTAGAGTTATGCAGGAATGTCAGTATTTGTATGGACTTGATTTTTTCAACCGGGTGTTGTGATCCAAAGAACTGCAAAGGTTTAGATGGGCGTTTTTCCACAACAAGAAGTAAGTTACATCTAAATATTTATCTTCTATTAATATCGTCGAAATTATTTTCAATTAAGCGTTTGTCGGCGCATTATCTAGACATTTACATTGAGAATAAGTGGTGTTAAGTTTAATAAATAAGATACGGTACAACATATCTAAGATATTTGAAGAATATTCAACACAGTTCTTCAGGTGCTCATGTAGAAGTCATATGTAAAAATTTATTTTTCAATAATAATACCGTAAAATAGTACCGAATAAAAAAAAAATAAATTTATGTTTTTATGTGTTTATGTCTGTGTCAATTTAGTTTTAGTTCACACTTCTTAGAACACCATTTATTATTTATTAGCACATATATTCTGTATTTATATTTTATTGTATATATATTATATATTATTTATAGTATACATTTTTATTGTATAGTTATTGTTATATTTATTCACCTATATAAAATTTTTATTAAATTTTTATTAATTTTCTCTCAAGTTAGTCGCTAATGAATACTGACTCTAAGCTTCAAATTTGGCAGGGCACAAACTCAACTCTTGTTACTTCCAGCCTCAAAAAAATATTTACGAATGATAAAGTATAGGATACAATTCCAAGACCACTGATGATAAAATGATAATAATAACAAAAAACTTTTATTGTTGCAATTACACTACTTTTCAAAAAAAAACTTCTCTATTGAAAACAGTCGTCTATATTAGGTATTAAGTTTCTTTCATTAAAACGGACGTTAAAAATCAATCCAATTCTCTTGTTTTCTTTATGTTAATTAAAGAATATTTTAATTTGTTGTGCTTGATATCAAAAATAAGCTTAACACAAATAATGTTATGTATGGATAACAACAATAAAACATTCAGTGAATGCATTCTTTAACAATTCCTCGATTGCGAGTTGCAAGGAGACACCTCATAAAGCGCCGCGGGAGACCTTTTAATTATGCCATTCAATTTCACTTCACTTCCTTGAACAGAGGAAAGCAGAATATCACACTGATTTTGTGTGGAATGCGAATAATAAACAAACAAAATTGTTGACAGAAATTCGCAGATACAACTGAAGTCAAACGTGTGGAAAAAACACTCAAGAATTTGTAATTCATGCGAGTAGGAAAGCAGAATTGTTTAAGTGCATTTCCATTCTTCAATCCCAGTTCACTGCTTTCTGTCATGCGAGTACCTTTGTAGAAAACATTGTAATACTTTAGTACAGTTAATTTGAGATTCCTTTTAAGAAAAATTACTAAGATACAAAGTTGTTTTTTGCCTTTGTTGTAGCTTTAGATATTAGCACTAATTTCATTTCTTCACCCACACTCTGTGCTTTGTCTTCATTTGAATGCAGACTTAAAGGTCATTTGCAGTCTTAAACGATTTAAGTTTAAAGACAAGTACAATTTATTGGTTTCCATTTAAGCAACTTTTTTTCGTTTAGTGTCAATTAAAGCAACTCGAAACCTTATTTTACATTTTGCCATTTTGCCATTTTTCCACGCGTTCTTAACCCTTTTATTTAATTAAAAATGCTAAGTAAAAAGTTAAATGGAGCGCAAAAGTGTAGATTGCTGCCGCATATAAGAAACCCAACAAATTTCTTGGAACCTTTCTCATACTTGTAGTATCTCGGAATTTCGCTTACACGAAACAAAGAAGAAAAAACAATTTCTTCCTACTTTGGGTATGCTTTTTTGTATTCTTAAAGTCACTTCAAAGCTTTAAATCTCTTTAAAGAAGTTTCAGCTTCGGTGCACTTCTTTGGCAGTTAAGGTTTGTGTTCGCATTAAACTGAAATTCTTTTATGGATTAACACGCGCGTTAATTACACATAATTTTGAGTAACTTAAGATTTTACGGTGTGAGTGGAAAGTGTATTATCGGTTCACCCCTTTTCTTAATCCCATTTTGGCCAAAAAGGGTGATTTCAGTGTTGTAGGAACTCTTCTTTGTTCAGTACTTTGCATACTTTAATAGTGTTTGTTGTTGTTGTTTCCGTAGTATTTTCATATACATATATATTGTTACTCGAAAAGGTGTATATATCTATAAATTTAGTGTAAGATTTCCATGTATATTCATTGAGCCAGCAGCACCTTTTCACATAAATTTACGCTTAATTTCACTTTATAAATAGTTTTAGTTAAAAGCATTCACAATTTCTACTTTTACTAATTTCGACAGATTTGTATTTGGTTTTATTGTGTGAACCCAAATGTATTAGCGATAATCGAAACATCCAAATGCGGATATGTAAATTATTTTAAAAGCTTTCATCTGTGTTTTTGAAAAAGATGTGCCAGTTTTACCTGTAAAGGTCAAGGCTCCTAAAACCCAAACAAATTAATGAATTGAGATGCGATACTTTTACGGCAAAGGGTACTTTACAATAGAAAGCTTTAATTTTCAATTTAAAGTTTACAGCCCTTATTTGACAAACTCATTATAAATAACTACAAACTATATAAACGATGGTAGGTAAGATAGTTTAGATGAAAATGTTGAGTAATTAGTACAATGAAATGGAAAATAACTGATTAACAAATTTTAAATAACTAGATAAAACTTCATTACATAACCTTTTAGTGAGAAAAATTCGACACATGGCGTACATATTTCACCTTAGAAAAAATAAATTCAATAAATTCAATAAATTCAATTGAAGTGCACAAAAATCGGAGAACAAGATAAATAGATACTTTGATGATTTAAAATATACATCATTAGATTGTATGGAATGAATGGACCAGGGGTAATGATCTAATAACACCATATTAATCAATTCTAAATGATTAACTACATCGTCGAAAGGAATGCACTTAGACTCAAGATTATTTCAACTTTAAAGAAAACTTTGAAAAGAAAATGAAACATAACAGAAAAACTCTGCATTTCTACTATTATAATAAGTATATAATAATTTATTTAAAATTCCAAATTCAAGAATATCATGTACCATATTATAGCTTACAATTGTGTTTAAAAGAGACAACGATATATCGCTACTTATACGATTTATAGTATTACACCTATATAACATGTCATCAACTCATCCACTTATAAGCTATCAATATAGCGTCTATACATTATAACGTCTCCTAATTACACCCACTTTAAAGCTATTGATATTCCTGATATACTATATTAGGTGTAGTGAAAAAAAACCTATCATTTTGCCGATCAATGGCTTTAGTTATCTGTGTCCTGCATTGTATAAGTCTGATCGCGTTGCGCTAGATAACATTAGAAAGACCTCTATTCGTACTAAGAATAATTTTGACAGTTTAGTAATTGGTTGATTGAGGTTTATTTAAGCGTGCGTAAGAGATGAACACTATTAAAGAGAAAATACGGCATATTTAACAGTTTTTCTTCGAAACGCAAACCATGCGAATAAAAATAGAAGCAGTAATTGTGGTCCTGATACTGTAACAGCCAGACATGCACAATTTTGATTTTTAGGTTCCTTTTCAGTAATTTTGATGTCCAAGGTGCACCACACACTGACAGGACAATTGTCGAAAATGCCGATAAAATCATGGGAATTGTCGCGTCCGATCGTCATGTAAATAAGCCTTAAATTTCATGCAAAAATAATGTATTTATTTTTAACACAACTATTATATTCTAACGTTTTCTAATCTTACCCAAATAAAGACCATTGATAATCTTATTTCTTGATTAACTGTAGACCTTTTTCATTTTAATAATAGTTAGATGAAATCACTCAATACGCTTGTTGACAATAACAAATATGAGGAAATAAGATGAGTATTTATTCATTAATATATAAAAATTTATTTTACTATAGCTTAGCAACATAGAATGGTGATTCACTTTCTACTATACAGATATTGACATTGAAACTTCACATAGTGACTTCGAACACTTATCTTCTTATTTTTTGTACATTTTAGCTTTATATATGAAATTGGCTATAGAATAACCTATACCACAATAGAATATTATATTGAATTGTATTACAGAATATACCAGAATATTATACTGAATATTCTGGTATAATAAAAATCTCAATTTGGGAATATACCCGTGTTTTACTCTTAGAGAAGTTATCTAGGCAACATGAAATATTGTATTATCGTTAAAAATTTAGTTATATTGTCTTTACAGTAACAGTAAAGCGACTTACTTAATAATTTATATGGATTAATTTGGATAAAATCTATCACAATCTAAATTAATAATATCAACTAAATGAATAATTCTTTAAAAACACAGCAAATTCATTGAACGCAAAGCAAATATAAAATATTTATAATTATTTCTTAATTTTTAAAGAACTTCCAAGCAAAGTGCTACTTTATTTAAAATAATTAACACATAAAATAGATGAAACACTAATTGAAGTTCAATGAAAAAACAGAGTAACAATTTCTATTTGCATTTCCATAAAGAAGTGCTAAAGTTTCAGAAGCAAATGTCGGCATTGCTTTAAGGACTACAGGACATCATACCATTTAGCTTCAAGAAAAAAGTCGAATAAAAAATATTAACAGCAGCTCACAGTCAGTTCCATTTATTTCCTTTATTAATATTTGACATTTTATATTTTTGCTTCGTTTTTTACACCGTCTACACTTTAGTCAATCCATTTCAAAGGATCAAGTGACACAAAAACATAAAGCAAAACATAAAAACCAACTGCAATTGAAACTCGAATGTAACAAAACTTATAAAAGAAATTGTGAATTTAAAAAAAACAAAAAAAAACAAAAAAAAAACACAAAACTATTTACGAATTACTCCATTTTTTTCGTATTCTTTTATATTTTACACTTGAGTTGTTAAATTGCAGTAAAAAGGATAAAAATGGAAGCGGAAATTCATATCTTCATATCAGAAGATTTCACTAGCGAAACGAAACAGAAGTACAGAACGGTGGAAATTGCCTAAGGGGCGTGAGAATATATAACGACTCTAAAGCTGAAAATTAGTTTACGACAAAAAATAAAGGAACCGGGAGCTACGTATTTTTCATTTCCTTGTTCGTATTAACCGTTTTGTAGTTGCAATATTCAAGTTAATCTAAATATTTTACTTTGAGCTGACGAAATGATAGTGTTCAAATTAGAATCCTTCTTTCTGCATCCTTTAACGTAAAGTTGGCTTCCTTTACGCGTAAGTGCCATTCTCTTCAATGCACAATTTACACACATACATAATTTATTTCCTCTTATTTTATATTATTTTTTTTGTTTGTTTCTGCAAAAGGATATTTGCTAAAAACGTTAAGGACACTTTGATTATTTTACTGTGCCATTTGTAGAAGTTTTATTTGCCGTGCTTTTTATTTTTATTTGGAAGGTCTGAAGTTTTCCTTTGATTTCCTTATTCGAAAATGAAGAAGTGTTGGTAATGAAAAATCGTGAAAAGTCCGTGCAAAGCAATAAGTTAAATAGAATCTTTTCGCATTTGAATGAAAGATAAAGTCGAATGTCCTTTAATGCATTTTTTTTCTTTTACAATTGTCATTTGTTTCAGTTTTAAATAAAACTTTATTCAATTTTGTATTGAAAAAAAAATTAAATTATTTATAATTGTTTGCAATTCTAAAGGATAAGAAAAAATTTTAATTGGATTACTTAGGAGTAAAGATAAAATGCGTTAGCATTGAAATAAAATATTGAAGAAATTTAGAAACACAATTAATTAAGTGTCTTTTGTATTCTAAAATATAATCTTAGATACTAGTTTATATTTTAACTTTAATAATAAAGATAAATTTGTATTTAGCTAATATTTATCGAAAATGTTACATATGAATTAAGTTGATAGAAAGCTAAAGAATATAAAGAAAAAAAAAATTATTTTTGTTATTAAATAATAGTCTACAAATGCACCCAGAACTAAAAGATCTATTGTGCGCCTAAAACCTCACCTATTCTAGACTATTTATAAATCTCTTAATTGCTGTGGGTTTAATTTTACCTATTTGATTTGGGACCAAGATCCCGCCGTCAAGTCTACGTCTTGCCGGCGTTGTACTGTTACATAGAACATGTTCTAATATTTCCTTCTCCTTATGACAGAGTCGATAGAAATCATTTTTTACCGCATCTATATTCTACATATGGTAATTGAGTCTACAGTGTCATGTAAGAAGTTCGGTGTAGAGTTTAGTATCGTTTTTGCTAAGGTTAAGCATAGCTTTCAGGATCAATTAATCTTCTAAATTGCCGCATGCTTGTTTCAGCTCTCCAAGTAGTTCAAGTAGATTTCGCTTCTCTCATTCACATATTAAATTAT
Organism: Teleopsis dalmanni; assembly: GCF_002237135.1. Taxonomy (NCBI): domain Eukaryota; kingdom Metazoa; phylum Arthropoda; class Insecta; order Diptera; family Diopsidae; genus Teleopsis; species Teleopsis dalmanni. Next base: position 175,382,541 of record NC_051847.1, read on the forward strand.
TTGTGAAGCTATTTATTATCCCGCAGAAGGACTCTGGACCAATGAATGGAGTAATTTCACCCTTCTTTGCTAGGGAGTCCGCTATTACACTGCCATCATGCCCTTCATGTCACGGTAGCCACAATATATATTTGAAGTGGCTATTGGTACCGACATAGTTACTATAGTGTGTCCAAATACCCTGAAAGAATTTGAATACTTTTACAGGATATCTATTTGTCGGACTACGTCATCGAAATGTTGAATAGAAACTATTTGGAAAGGCTTATGTCTACTCCAAAGACGGACAATAAACTAAAAATCTCACTCGAATTAACAAATATATTCAGCAATCTAAAGTCAGATTAATATCTCATTTTTTAACTGGACATGTTCCTGTTAAATTTTATCTTTTAAAAATAACTTCCCTATTTGCAGATTCTTTAAACTGCTCGTCTCTTACTACTGCCAAGAAATGACTTTAGTACCGCTTTACGAGGTAGTTAATTTACTGAACGTGATGAAGTCTGAAATCTTGAATCACGAGATAATACAATATTACATATGTCAATAGCCTCAAACTGTTAAAGTTAGTTTAAGTATTTCAAATCCGAAAAAAATAATAGGTCAATGATCGCAGGATACCACTATCTTTGATTAACTGATTAATGTGTTTTATGTCCTAATAAATATTAAGGTCCTACCAAAATCTTCATCTACCCAGATTTGTTGAGCTATTTTGAGATATTTATTTTTGCTGACCAGCTTACCGGCTGCGAACAGGATATGAAGATTCGAGAAGTGTTGTCTGGTCTAATATATAGATATATAGATACCTTGCAGTAAACAATTAAGCTGCAGTGATGATAAGCTACAAAATAAAACGAGCTTGGCGTTATTAAACCGTCATAGCTGTAACTGAAGTGCTAATTAGAGATTTTATAATCGGTCGGCTTTCCGAAAGGATCGGAATATATAAAAGAATTATAGTGTAAGAAAATATTTTTAATATATTAATTTCTAGATTATAAAAGCCCAAACTTTGTAAATCGAATGGAACAAATTCTGTTGTTCTTACTTAGAATATATTTGAAACGTATATGTATACAACCAATAAGTAATTTGTGTGGTGACACAACTCTTAATTGGGTTGAATATTTTACATGAGATATATTTTATACAATTAATTTCTGCTTATTAATTTCAATGGTGTCAAAAATTATTTGTAATATTTGCTTATAATTACATCCGTTCTTTAGGCTAAGGATTTTTTCATTCATTTTCTAACAAATAATTATCACGTAGAATACTCCATTCTCACTGTAACTGAAAATGCCTCTCAATTTCATCTTTACAACTAATGGATTCCAGTAATATTGTTAGTAGAAGAAAAGAGATACGAAATGACAGTACCTTGTGTCATAATGCCACTAACAACATCCAAAAATAATGAAGTCAGCATCATTATGAAACTCGACAATAGCAAGGAATTCTGTTAAAGAAGCACCACACTTTAGCCAGCACTAATGGTGAATTAATGGGCAACAAAATGCTTCGTTAGTTGCTTAAAATGATAAAATAACCCAAAGGAATTTCACAGGATATAACAGCAGAGTGGCAAAGTGTAAACGAATCTCTGACAACTGCTGGCAAACACAAGCTGAAAGTAGGTAAAAGGGTAAAATTCAGAGTTATGACATTGCGCTTGTGGTTTTGGTTTCAGTAGAAGTGGTTTTTTTAATGGGTTCTATAGCCAACTGCTCCTCAAGCCATTAACGTTTCTTACTTCCGTTATGTTTCCAAAAAGTTGAGTTATTCAGTTGAAGCTTCATTGGCAGTAACTGTAGTAACAAGTGAATTTGTGGCTACAAGTGGACGTGACTTCTGAAAAAAAAGTTTATGCGTCTTGTTTGTCTTACAAAACCAATTAAAATAATAAATCTGTATTTCTTAATAATTTTTTAAAATTATTATTATTATATGAAAGATTTTAAGAAATCTGCTTATCGTCATTGTTGTGTATATTTGTGATTGAGTTAATCTAAATTTTTTTCTTTGTCGTTCATGTTTTATTTTAAATTGTTGTAAATCATCAATCATCGCTAGCAAGTGTCAAGTGTGTTTTAAGTCACTTATAATCACATACATTTAACACCGAAAACTCAATCTGACAGATTTCCAGCTGCTGTTTCGTTTGTGGTCACAACATACTGTTCACCGCCATCGGGAACAACCGAGAGTTAAAAGTCAGGAGTGATTGATGACTGAGCTACGCAATGTAATGTCATACTCGGGTTACTCTATTTAATATAATGACTTTTAGATTTGTTCAAAAGGATAACAAAAATCAAATGTTAAATTGAGAAACGTGATTGTACTTAATTTTGTAATATCATTATAACTCTATTTTAAGAAAACTAATTATTTTCATAATAAATCAACGTAAGTATATTATTTTTTTTTCACTTTTTGTGTACGATAATGGCAACTCACAAATAATTATATAAATCATATATGGTTATAATATATAATTAATTTCGATCTAATCTAAAACAGCAAGTGCATTTATTAAAGTTCGAATATACAGTCACGTACGGCTTTGGGTCCTTTTATCCAAATGAGTATTGTGTCTGAGTTTCAAATTTGGCAGAGTGTAAGTTGAACACTTGGTACTTGCAGTCTTAAAAAATTACTTACGAATAATGAAATATGAAAAATAATACTAAGACCACTGACGATGAGTATTTGGCAATACTTGAAATAACTGTATGATTAGCCAAAAATTCAACTAATTAAAAATAATATAATTTTGATGTTACAATTCACTACTGTTCGAAACCGCTCTATTAAATGCAATAGTTAATGTTAAAAATTTAGTTTTTTTCCTCAAAACGGACAGTAAAATCAATTTATTTGAATTAAAGTATTTAAGACTCTAGGCAGTATGTAAGCCATTTTATAATGTATTTTATACGTATTTCATATCTGTTAATGAGTTTTATATGTCTAGAAAATGTCCATAAATACTCTTGCGCCAACAAACCATAGCAGATCATATCATCTTGATCTATATTTTCAATATAACACCAATAAAAATTGATAATAATATATGTTATAGATGGCTTACATTTTCAAAAGAAATAAAAGTCTAGATTGGACGAATAATTCCCGGAAAAATAGTGAAAAAGATAACAGCGAACCCAGATAACTGGCAGGCGATAGAGTTATATGTGATTCAAGTCCTGAAGGATTAGAAACTAGATCTAGAAATGAGAAGTAGAAACTGAGGCAATAAATAATTCACACAACCACAGATCAAAACTCAAAAAAACATGGCTCGAAACGCTAGTATAAAAAAAACATTTCCGGAGTAATTAGAAAGTGGTTTCGGGAGTAATAAGTCTCTGCAGGAAGAAGGTGTTTTATTACGTATACATATTAATAGGTTAGAGAGGTTATAGTAGATACGCCATTACCACTATATAATTAATTATAATAAGATTTAGAAGCAGTATATTTTATATGCATATATCCAGGTGAGATAAATCTCAACGCTTTTTGTCCGCTTACCGCTAGATATGCCAATGCAAGTATATTATTATTTTATTAAAATTTAACAGCAATTAAATTTATGTACTTATATCAAGGGGGAATGACTCTAAACTCTATCTACTCGCCTTGAGGGCATCACTACTACTTTTTCAATACTTTTAATCCTGTTTACTTTTTCAAACATGTTTATCTTTCCCAAATACGCCACTGCCACTCTATAATTACTTTTAACAAAATTTAGCTGCATTTTTATTTATATACACATGTCAAGGAGGATTGGGCTGAGAGTCTAAACCCTATCTATACCATAACCCTGTTTTTTTTCCAGATACGACACTGCCATTCTGTCATTAGAGTATAAAACTTAAGTAATTTCACATTTGAAATAAAGTAAGTGAATTAAAATTTAACTTGAAATGATATAAAGAAAATGCAGAGTAGTTGAAGACAATTTAATTTTGTGTTCGCATTCATTTACTTAAAATGGAAACAAAGCTTAAGGACGAAAATCATAATTTCAACAATTTGTGCGTTTTTGAAATTTTCTCTGATTTTGTGGATGTGCGCATAAAATTTGCATTTGTTAACAAAATTGCATTCACGACAGGATTTATGACTTGCGCCAAAACAGAGTTGAAATATTGTGGCTTTAAGGAGTGCAACAAGGAGTCTTGCAAGTTGCCTCGAACAACCTTCACACAGAGACCCGCTTAGTAGTCGCATAGCCGTAAATGATGCACATGGAGCACAAATATAGTGACTGTGAAAAGCACAATAAGCAAATTAAGTGCTAAACTTGTATGAACTAAAGTGCGACTGTGTATTAGTGTGGGTGTACGACGTGTGCATGTGTGTGTGTGTAAATGTGCGTATCTATGTAATTGCAACCACATTCTAATGCAATTCAAAATTAGTTTGGCTGAAATTTTGCATGAATTGCAAAATAATGAAATACAAAATGTGCAGTTTCTGAAGCGGAATTAAATGCAAATCTGTTTTGAGTGAAAAATGAATATTCTTGACATTAGAAGCACTTGGATAAACAAGGGCTGCATTACAGCGGAGTAAGTAATTTATTGTTAAACGTTTTGCCAAAATTTTGCATAAATACTAAAATTTCTATTTATTAGAAAATCTTTTGATCAAATTGTCAAGTAGAGGAAATAATGAAATCAAAAATCTTGCAGGAAGATTTGCATTAGAAAGAAATTTAAAATGATGCCTTGCAACCTTTTAATTTGTTATCCTTGTTGCACTTCAACTCTAACTAAATTACAAATAAATTTCGAATGCATATAGAAGACCCATCGATTCTGAATTCATTTTAATTCCTGAGTAGATATTGCCTGGCATGCACTTTAGATTGGCTTCGAATGATTTGTACTTTGCTATCATTTCCAAATCATTTAAATTCAGAAAAGCTTCGAAGCACTTAATGCCTATCAACTCTTTCACTTCATTCACTTCATTGCTGTAGACTGGTTAGTTGCACTGGTTTACTCGCATAAAGGACATACGTAGATAGTAAATCCTGCTGTTGACATTTCTCTGATAAATTTATGTAGCTTCCATTCGTTTAGTACGGCATATATTGTATATTTATTGATTTAATTCAAAATTAATGATGTTGCTTTGTATCGAGCCAAATTTTATGTAAATGTTCCGTAAACTTATATTTGGTGCTGAAATATATTGTACACTTGTGTGATAATATAATCACAACCATGCTCAAGATACGAACTATGTTAGTGTGGTGGCTTTGTAATATACTGACCGCATATAGCACAGAATATATTTGTCTTAACCTTATCGATATCGTGTGTGAAGCTCTAAGGGAACCACTAAACTCTACCTCCTATCGATGTCATACGCTCAATGCACTTTCAAAGCATTCTAATCATATAATTTGTACTACAAACTGAGATCAACTGTGCTTCTCCTATTCGTCATACGTCCGTTTGACATTTGCATAAATGCTTTTTGACATTTTTCCTACCATCGCAGTATGTGGTATACGTGGTATATCACATGCGTATGTGTGTGTGTGTTCAAGTTACTTACAACTTATTATGCAAATGATTAATTCTACAAATTTTCATTTGCCTTAGAGTCAAAGACAACTTTCACATTCCAAATTCCGAACTAACCACAAACTAATGAGGAGCGCACTGGAGTGCTTTTATGCAGAGGCATTACATTCACTTCATTGAATTGGAACGGATTGAACTGAAACTGAACTGGATTCAACTTCACTTTAATTAACATAAAATCAGTCAATTGATATGATGCAAATGATAGCTGAGGTCATACAGTAACTGACGTTAATGCTCTTGCCAAAATAATGAGCACTCATGTGCTTTGCGTAGTAATTATCATTCATTATAAATATGATTAAATACGAATCTCTATTCAATATTAAGTTGAATTATATATAGCTTTAGTTAATTTATAGTACAAATAAGTTAAAAATGCGTTATTAGAAATATTAAGTATGATTTGAGCAATTTAACTGAGAAACATTCATTTATAATTAATAAATAAATTAATTAATTAATTAAAAAATTAATAGTAATTTCGTAAATAAAATTAGTCTACTGCCATTAAAACAATATTATAACATAATAAAGACATATCTATCTGATCGCTTTTTTTGGATCTAGCATGAAGATATATACAATACAAGGTGATATATCAGAAGGCAGCGTGTTCGGACATTTTCACATTTATATTTTCTACACAGGATTTACCTAACTACAAACATTGCGTCTCACTGACATTTGCAGATGATACATTGATTTCATCGGTCAAAACATCAGAGAGTGTATCATAAGACCGACTTCAACATTATCTGAACAACTAAATGATGCATAAAATTAAACAAAACCCAATTGGATTCTCTTAACTTCTTATATAGTAGCATGCGAAATATATCATTACGTATAAATTATTATTATATATACTAACAAAAATCGCGTACTATAGCACAGCTTAACACAATACTTAAAGACAACCCTATATACTAAGTCCAGATGTAACGCAAACTTCAAGAAAGAACTAAAACTGCAATTAAGTAATATATATTGGGTTATGAATAACCGATCTGCTCTGTCTACATGAAACAAAATACTTTTATGTCTTTAAACCAATATGGATTAATAGTTTAAAGTTTATGGTTTATACGAATTTCTGATAGCACGGAATCATAAATCTATGGAATTGTTCATGATTCAGCAATACTAACATACTTATATCTGAAAATTGCAAAACAAAGTTCTGGGATGTGTCTTCGTACTTCTATAATAGTGATTTCGAACGTAAGCTTGACATTATTGCCACCTTAATTCAATAGTTTTGCCAAATTCAATTTATAAAGGTTATCAAACCATGTCAATAGCAAAGCATGAGCCCATACTAATCGAAAAGAAAAGGACTAAACCGTAACAAGCCACTAGTTTTTATAGAATTATCAACTTCAAAATAAAAGGAAAATCAATTATATGATATAAAATTCAATATAAATTGTTCGTTGGTCTTCTTTTGTAGTAAAACCAGTGACAATCATATATTAATTAAGAAAAAAAAATATTAAAAAAAAGGAAAAACAAACTTAAAAAACCCAAGTTTAATTTATTTAGCACAAAGAACTAGCGACACGAAACAAACTACTACTTAACAGCGCTAAAAATCACAAACGAGAAAACAATAATCACAACATATATGAGCAAAATTGCTACTTAACAGCATGTTTACATTATTCGGTTAAAAGTGCTTGATAACAACATCAAAACTGACATGATAAGACGAACAAATGTTCCTTTATATTTAAAAGTAACTGAAAGAAACGGATGTATAATGGTTTTCGATGCTTAAAATTAATTAAGCAATCTAAAGATTGCTTCTAATATCAATACAAATAGGTTAATTGTTCAAGGTTCACCAAGTTGCACTTATTTGTTACCAACTGACAACTCATGCAATGAGGTCTATTGGTTATAGTTGGTAGTTGACATAGGTTCCTGATTAACTACGATAAACTATCTTATAAAGCTTGAAGTATTATCTTGTAATCATAGTTATCTTTCCACTTCACATTATGGGAAGTACTTATAACTTTTAAAACTAAATTAATAGCACTAATATTTTTGTATATTGATGGTTACTGATATCTGTAATTTCATACAATGTCGTTCAATCACTGATTTTATTGATATCTGTATATACCATGATTTTGCAATAAAAAAAATTAAAATCGTTTAATGAAATTGTATATCAGATTTCTCTTATAATTTAATTAAAAAGTTATTTACATGCGAAAGTGTATAATAATTGTTTACGATTTTTTTAATTTGAACATATTTTGTAATAAATGCACACATAATGAATTTTAAGTGCATCGTTTTTGTAAAAATTTCATTGATCCCTGAAAGGACATGCCCGAATGCATAGGAGAAAGCAAAGCTCCCCTTTTGCGTATTTGCATATCACAGACTTTAAATTAAAAAATTAATCGACATATTTTAAAGCAATTATGGCATTAATAACACAATTAATAATGCATAACAGATAATGGATGTGAGTGGATATGAATGATTAAATGGGCAATTGCCGATTTACGTGAACCCGAAATGCCTTTGTTTTGTGTTACGTGCTTCAAGGCAATACAATTATGATTAAGAAAAGATTATAATGACCATTCAGTTGATTGAAGAATTAAAAAAAAAAAGTTAAAATTAATTACGAAGATGGAATCAACGTGATTGTAAATACGTGTATGATTTAATCTAAGTGATTGATTTTGCAGTCATGCAATCAGTTCTTAATATCAGATTAAATTATAATTTTTTTTTGTTTAAAATTGCGCATAATTTAATTTTTATGTATTGAGCACATACTTTTTAATTTCAATTCATAACTCCCAGTAAGAATACAGTATTAAGTAGCTTTCTGAATTGATTTAGAGTCTCACAGCATTCATAATTGTGAGACTGCCTTACATGATAAGGTCATAAGGACCGGTCAGGGATCGGAAAGAAAAATACGAATTTTCACTTCTTTCAGCAACTTAATAACATATAAGGAGAAAGTGTCTTACAAATTTTAATCCGTTTGTCAGCTTGGTGTTTGTATAATAAAATTAGGGTCTGAGAACTAATTTGCATAAACAGCATTAATACTGTAAACCTAAACACAGTTCTCTCATGTATTTGGTGTATAGAAACTGTAAGTGTTGGATAAATTTAGACGAATAAGGCACAATCACCTGCTTTCTCTGAGGTTTAATTTTGTTATCATATAGATTGCTTATAACTTTGATTTTATATATATTAATCTCTGCTGCTCTGTAGTAAAAATGAAGGCTCCGAAAGTGCATATCTGTTTAAAACTGGTGGTGTCGTTCCATTATAATTTTTTTAGTGTTTATAAACTTTAAATTCAAATATATAAACCTATATTTAAACTATTTTTTTAAATTTGTTTAACATGAAACTATGAAGGATATTTTTGGATATTTGAGACTGCGTGATTTCACTATAGCTCTCAGAATCTGTCAAATTTCTTAGGTATCTCTTAGTTTTCTTTGTCCAATATCTTGTTGACTTGGTAACATAATACTTACTGATAAAACGGTACATACTATATAGTAAAAGTAGCAGTTTGGTCATTTTTCAACCGATTGTTTGATTGTTTGGCGTTATGGGTTGTCACTATGACAGCGGTGTTCACTTTTGGGACAGTTTCAAGGATATTTCAAGGAATAATGGTATGTATTATTTAATATTTGGCCATGCATTTTTGTACAGTTGCAATTTTGTTAAATATTTCTTTATTCTTTTACAACTTTTTATAAGTGCTTGTATCTCAATTTTTATTGGCGCATTCAAATTGATTTCTTGAAGCTTATTTGCTGCTCTTTATATTTACGATTAGGGTCTAATTTTATTAAAGTCTTTTCAGCAGATTATTAAGAATTCTTTAAATAATCTATCCAGTGTATCATTTGACAGTTGGCGTTGGTCAGGATCAGATCGTTATTGTTCTTAAAACAACAGCTTATTATTTGATTCCAATATAGTAAACAAAAACAAAAAAACGACGACTAGACTCGAATAAATTGAACCAGCGTTTTACGGACGTTGGAGGTGGCGTTTCATCACCAAATGTGAAACTAAGTTGATCGATGCATTCTTTTCTAATAAACCTGTGTTGAAAATTGTAAAAAGTTATTGCAAATGTATATTGTTTTAATCTTTTTTTTGCAGAGACACAATTTAATAAGATCGGTTGAACTAAAACTTTAGACTTTCGAATAGAAATGTCAAAATTCTTAGTATCGCCTAGGAGCAAGAATTAAAAACAGCCTACGTATGAAGAATTCTAATTCCATAGAGCTTGATCAAATTATTTAAAACATCTCAAGTACTTAAAAACTGTACTCAGTGTCTTAAATATATTTGTGAATTTTGTAAAGTGTTGTTTAAAAGTTAGTATGTAAAACTTCTGCAAATTGAGCTATCTCACATCTTAGATTATATTAACATATAGAGCACAAAGTATTTGTACCAATTTTTTTTAATGGTTTATTGGCTGTTAATTGAAATATTCGCGAATGATACAGAAGAAATCATTTATGCCGACATATTCTGAAACCAATATTCTAGCTAATTTATTGCTTTAATGATGTTTAAAATCAAATCAGAAACTTTTTCCTCAAAGATTAGCTAATAAAAAATTATTTTATTAGAATTACGTTTTCTGTGACATATCAAACCGTTTATTTTCAACTTTCATGTGCTCAAGTTAGATAGGGTATAACTTGAACTGGGTTCCATTGGCAACACTGGCAATGTAGCATTTGGAGGTAGAATCTTCTAAGTTTGTTGCAATTTCGTAGATACGTAAATGCAAAATGATTAGCTTCCGCGTTCACTACTCACTACACACATTGAGAAATACATCGTTTAAGGAACTAAAAGAGTTTGGTGATGTGCCAAGTAATAGTCAACAAATTCTAGTTTCAAAAAAAATCAACAGGGACTAAAAGTGTGTACAAAAAACACAGTGCTGATGTGAAAAATATGAAGCTTTCTGCCACAGCAATAATAAAAAAAAATATTTATATTAGATGGAAAATAAAAAATGGCGCGAAAATTAATGCGAGTATGTAGATATTGCAAAAAGATGTAGTATTATATAAGCTTCTATCTGTGCACTTCCGTTTGCACAGCATCAGTTGCGGTTGACAGCAGCACAATCGCAAACAGATTGGCATAAAAACTTAAGTGGATTTACATGTGGCAACGCTCACAAAGGAAATGCACACACGCGAAATTATATTTGCTATTTTTTCTTTTTTTTTTTTGATTCTTCTATATATTGGGCATCTCATGAAATATTTATAAATCTTAAAAGGAACTGAAATAAAATATAAATCAAAGAAATCAAAATACAAATGCATGCAATCAGTTAGTTTGCATTTAAAGAAATTGCAAAAAATATTTTCATAACATATGCAGCGTGTGCATAGTAAATAGTGCTGTAAGAATGCACAGACATTGCGTTCCGTGTGTTGCGGAGAAAAAAAGTCATCTCGAATTTTAAATGCATGTGCACATTTAAGAAGAAACTAACCGCATCCAGAATGAAATTCAATCTGTGAAATGCTTTTCTTGCTTTCCTTAGCATTTTACGGTTTTTATAGTTGCACAAGTGCAGCGGTTGCAGCTTAGCTGATGCAGTCAAGCAATCCAACCATTGAAATATGCAACATAAAAACTAGAAACGAATGCATATGCTTCGCTCGAAGTTAAAAAGCACTCAAGTGCACATTCATACCGCACATAAATATGCTTAAATAAGTGCACATACATAAGCAAGTGAATTCATAAATAACCCAGTAGGCAATTCCATAAAGATTTTAGTTAAATAATTCATAAATAAAATATGTTTGAGCTAGTGCATGTTACTTGTAGTCTCAAAAAACTGATTACGATTAAATAAATATATGAAATATTTTTCAAAAAAAAGAAAAACAATTGATGGTGGGTATCAGCAACACTCAAAAGAGTTCTGAAATTCAATTAAAAGAAAATAATAAAATTTTATTGTTGTAATTCAACACTGTTTAAGAACATCTTTATTAAAACAATAAACAGTTCGAAAAGAAAATAAAAGAAAATAATAAGATTTTGCTGTTTTTGCTAATTCACCAATTATACATCTAACTTAAATAAAATATGTTTGAGGTAGCTCTTTTCCAAATTCAATACAGCTTTAATATCACCAACTATACTTAGGTATCTCTTTCAAATAGTTCGACATATGAATAAATATGACTAGAGATTTTTTGAATAGTCGTGACTCTAGGATACAAGGAAATTCAAATTAATGTAACACTTGAGCTTCCTCGTCACACAGAAATTCATGGAAATGAGTCTGTCGATAGTCTTGCATGGGCAGGATCCGCCACTCTAATCTGTGGCCCAGAACCTTTCTGTGGATTAAGTTGGTCTACAACTAGGTCTCTAATCAATGATTGGATCTCAACCGAGAGAAATCGCTACTGGCGCGACAGTCGAGGTAACCGTCAGGCTAAAGAGCTGGTTCTCCCTTATAGTTACAATAAGATATCCTCCTTCAGCAGAACAGAGTTAAGGTTGCTAGTGGGATATCTAACGGGTCACCATGGGTTACGTTACCATCTCAACAAAATGGGCCTATCTGAAGAGATAGATTGTAGACTCTGCTTAGAGGCAGAGGAGACAACCAGCCACATTCTATGTAACTGCCCAGCCTTGATCTGGGCCAGGAGGAAATCACTGGGTCGGGAATTACTTTCACCTTTCGACATTAGGAAGTCCTCAACAACCGACATTTTGATCTTCATTCGAAAGGCGGAATGTCTTTTGTTCAGTTAGGGTCTGTTGTAGCACAAAAGATCAATCATGGTCACAGTGCTCTGCTCAAATGGGAGCTAGTACCCTGTTATTTCCTATTCCTATTCCTAACACTTGAGCAAAAAAAAATTAGTTTCTGATTAGTTTCCTAAAATATTAACGTCATTTATATTAAAAGTTAAAACGATTTATTTTAAATAACGAAATTGAAATATGAAATAACCTAACCTTATAATATAAAGGTCTACCTCTTAATATCGATTAATAAAATAACCATCACTTTTTCGATACTTATATTCCTCTTTTATGAAATTTCTAATAATTATTTTTAAAATAGAATTATGGGTTCTTGATAGTTAAGTCGAGTTGTTTTAAGAGATATTGGATGTTTATGGTATACTGTTCTTCAACAAATAAATTTAAAACAAACGTAAAAACAGTTCAAAAATTTATATTATTCAACACGTTTTTGTTTTTGGTTTATCCATTTCCAGTACACTACCATATCATAGAATATGCTTGCAAAATGATGTACTATTCAAACTGTCTTCCGCTTTTAAAGTTTCAGCTATTTCCCTGAACTTAACATACAAATAATTTCATAAACTTTTTGTACATTTTTTGGAGTAAGCATCGATTTCAGTGGATTGTTGTATTAAGTGTCACGGGTATCTGTACAAACTTGTTAAAACTAAGCAAACTACCTTCAATATATACCATATATATCCTCTCCGACTTGATTACAATAATTTTCCTTTTTAAGCAGCTTTAGAAAATAAGTCTGTATTAGAATAATTACATAAGTATTCTGTTACAAATATAAATGATTTCAATTTAAAGTGAAATATGGCAAATTTGATAGCCATACACCAATAACAACCATATAAAATTTATGTAACTATAATAAGAGAATTAAGCAGCGAAGTTGGGCCTTCGTTTAATGAGTTATTGACAAATTTTTATATCTATTATGGTCTAAAACTTAGAGATATTGAACCATTAATTCTTTTGTGAATTAAATAATTATCATCATATTAAATTAATTTCTTTATTTGTTTCAAAATGCATTGTAAACACTAATGTTCAGAATGTAGTGAAATTTTAATATTGTTTTAGTATCGCTTTATGACTGTCGTTGTATAAAGATTAAATAATGCTCACCTTTGTATCTAATATGTTATTTTTGAATTGGTGAGAACTGCCTAACACAAGGTGTCTCTTTCTCGAATAAGACACCTTCTCTCCAATATGTTCTCACATAAAGTTTGAATATATTTTTTTTTATTCACGATATAGATTAATTACTAATATATTTACATAATATTTCTAACAAAGAAGCATCAATAACAAATAACTGTCTGTATTAATAACTGTGTATATTCTAACACATATAAAAACAATATTGCGAAATAATTTTAATTTAATTTTTTTCATAATAACTATTAAAAAATAAATATAGAAAACATGTATACAACATAACAAGAAAATAAAAAACAAATAATCAAAATAATCGATACACAACATAAAACTTTCGAAATAAAAGTTAATATATTCTAAAAAAACAAAAATAACCGCATTTAAATAATCGTTGCCGCAAAATTTTTTTTAAGTGACTAACAATTTTTACTGCTGGGTTATATAAAAATTTCAAGGATATTTTTACTGCACTCTTCTAACATTGCAGTTTCAGCGCATTATGGTATGATTTATTGATGTCGATATGCTT